>NC_135823.1:64161799-64438860 GCF_964213995.1 Mustelus asterias
TAACAACCTTGAGAGAATAACTTTCTCCTCACCTTAAACGGGCGACCCTGTATTTTAAATAGTGACCCTTAGTTTTCCCAAGCTGGGAATCGAACCTGGGTCGCTGGCGCTGTGAGGCAGCAGTGCTAACCACTGTGCCACCGTGCCATTCAGGGTAGTGTGAGTAGCAGTGTTAACTCCCACTGTGCCCCCGACCTGAATTCCAGCATTTCATTCACTCTCCGAGTTTTACATTGAAGAGGGAGGCTTGTTTTAAAGTCACATTCAAGAATCATAGTTGTTTACAAAAATTGTGAAATTCTTATGAAATATCGCGTTATGACAGATCACTAACTTTACTCAAAAATACATTTTTTTTATTCACTTGTGGGAAATGGGCGTCGCTGGCTGGGTCAGCATTTATTGCCCATCCCTCGTCGCCCTTGGAGGGCCATTGAGAGTCAACCACATTGCTGTGGCTCTGGAGTCACATGGAGGCCAGACCAGGTAAGGATGGCAGATTTCCTTCCCTAAAGGACATTAGTGAACCAGATGGGTTTTTCCTGATAACCAACAATGGTTTCATGGTTAAATTCTTAACTCCAGATTTTTTTTTATTGAATTCAAATTCCGCTATCGGCGGGATTCGAACTCCTGTCCCCAGCTAAGTTTCTAGATTAATTGGCTAGCGATAATACCATTAGGCCATCGCCTCCACCTAAATTCTAGTTGTTGGTGAGGCTGGTACAGGAGCCTCGTTTCCCTTCAGGGTTAAGATGGCGGCAGGTCCTATTGATGTAATAGAACTCCAATTTGAATAAAGGTAGAAGGTGCCCGTCTGTCTCAGCTGGGCTCCTGAAACATCAGCCATTTTAAAATCTGGAATTTAGTGAGTGACAGGTCGCCCACTCCATCTGGCAAACCAAGGTGAAAATCTCCTCCTTTCTTTGTGTCTCTCTCTCTCTTTTTCTTTCTCTCGTGCAATACGGGCTCTGAGAAATCTTGCTGGGCCTCTGATACATCACATTCATTCCCATACACACACCCAAGGCGTGGCATCAGTAAGCGCTTATGTAAGACAAAGCATTGTAATAAATATTAAACGTAATCTGGGAGCAATAAAAGAAACACAAATCTTCCATTGACCGTCACGAGGACCAGGTCCCCTCACGGCAGCCATGTTTGTTTTCATTCTCTCCCGGATTGTGGATGTAGCGGGACAAGGTCAGCATTATTAAGTTTAAAGTTTATTTATTAGTGTCAAAAGAACATATGGACAGAAGAATGTAAGAAATGGGAGTAGGAGTTGGCCATTCAGCCCTTCGAGCCTCCTTCGCCATTCAATCAGATCATAAAGTTTAATTTATTCACTAGTGTCACAAGTAGGCTTACATTCACACTGCAATGAAGTTACTGTGAAAATCCTCTGGTCACCACACCTGTTCGGGTACACTGAGGGAGAATTTGGCATGGCCAATGCATCTAACCAGCACGTCTTTTAGACTGCAACTGGCACAGTGGCACAGTGGTTAGCACTGCTGCCTCACAGCGCCAGGGACCTGGGTTCGATTCCTGGCTTGGGTCACTGTTTGTGTGGAGTTTGCATGTTCTCCCTGTGTCTGCGTGGGTTTCCTCCGGTTTCCTCCCACAGTCCAAAGATGTACAGGCTAGGTGGATTGGCTGTGCTAAGTTACTGTTAGTATCAGGGGTTTAACAGGGTAAATATGTAGGGTTACAGGTAAAGGGCCTGGGTGGGATTGAGTTGGTGCAGACTCTTTGTTCTTTTTTTTTGTTCAATGGGCCGAATGGCCTCCTTCTGCACTGTAGTGATTCTATGAAAGCTGACATTGTGATCGACCCTGTGGTGAGCTTTGGACCATATATAGGATCCATCACTAAAGACCGCTTACACCATAATCTCCAAAACACCACCCATCTCCGCCCTGGTCTCATCTGATCTGCTGCTGAACCCTCATCCACGTCATTGTTATCTCTGGAGTGGACTAGCCGTGATCTTAATGAATGGCGGAGCAGGCTCGATGGATCGAATGGCCTACTCCTGATCCTATTTACACCAGGTTACAATCCAACAGGTTTATTTGGTAGCACAAGCTTTCCGAGCGCTGCTCCTTCATCAGGTGAGTGCAGTGGAGAAGGAGCGGTGCTCATTTAACCTGGTGTTGTGAGACTTCAATATATTCAAATAGTCTGCTTAGAGTCATAGAGGTTTATAGCATGGAAACAGGCCCTTCGGCCCAACTTGGTGTTGTGAGACTACTTACTGTGCCCATCCCAGTCCAACACTGGCAACTCCACATCATGAATATTTTGAAGACAGAGCTAGGTCCACGCTGATCAAAAAGCCCATCTAAGCTAACCCCATTTGCCTGCGTTTGGCCCATTTCCCTCCAAACCTTTCCTACCCATGTATCTGTCCAAATGCCTTTTAAATGTTGTCAATGTCCCTGTGACATTGGCATGTGACAATAATCAAATCAAATCAAAGTCTTGTCCACCTGGAATCTCACTGTCTCACACTGTCTCCAACTCCGGCAATGCCTCGATCTGTAAACGCTCATTCACATTGACACACGCCACCATCACTTTGCCTCTCCCTATCTCTGTAACCTCCTCCAGTCCTCAGAGATGTCTCCAATACTGGGCCCCCAGCCCATCCACAATTCCCATTGCTTCACCAGTCTCGACCAGGCCCTCAGCTGCTTGCTCCTGAAATCCTGGGAATTCCTTAAACCTCTTCACCTCGCTCTCTTAGAATCACAGAATCTTATGGTGCAGGATAAGGCCACTTGGCCCATCGAGTCTGCACTGACCACAATCCCACCCAGGCCCCATCTCCATTACCCCATTCATTTACCATAGCTAGACCCCTGGACACTAAGGGGCAATTTAGCGTGGCCAATCCACCTAACCCGGATATTTTTGGATTGTGGGAGGAAACCGGAGCACCTGGAGGAAACCCACGCAGACACGGGGAGAATGTGCAAACTCCACACAGACAGTGACCCAAGCCGGGAATCGAACCCAGGTCCCTGGAGCTGTGAGGCAGCTGTGCTAACCACTGTGCCACCGTGCCGCCCCGGGTCCCTGGCGCTGTGAGGCAGCAGTGCTAACCACTGTGCCAGCGTGCCATGCCTCTCCACTTTTAAGATGTTTCTTAAAACCCACCTCCCGTCCTAACACCCCCATGTATGCTTCAGTGACAAATTTTACTTGCTAACACTCCTGCGATGCACCTTGGGGATGCTTTTCCACATTGAGGTGCTATATAAATGCAAGTTGTTGTTGTGGAATAGCTTTAAGAGGTGTGGGACGTGTGTGGTAATTGTTATAGTCGATATGGTATTTTGTAACACCACTCTCAGGGAACACCCTCCTCATTCCAACTGGACACGCCTGGTATCATTAACACTAACGCAGTTGTAATAAATAAAATTCCATTTGGCACACCCAGTCACTCTTTTCGTCTCCTTAACCCATTGCAGGCCCCTTCTCAAAGGAATGGGACTGTGGGCAAGAGTTCCTGCAAAGAACTAATAATACTAAAACACACCAACATGGAGCAGGAGTGGGCCATTCAGCCCCTCAATCCTGTTGCATCACTCAATAAGATCATGGCTGATCTGATTGTAACCTCAGCCCCACATTCCCGCGCCCCCCGATAACCTTTCACCCCCTTGCTTATCAAGAATCTATCTCGCTCTGCCTTCAAAATATTCAAAGACTCAGCTCAATGTCAGAGAGGTTTACAGCATGGAAACTGGCCCTTCAGCCCAACTTGTCCATGCCACCCTTTTTTTTAACCACTAAGCTAGTCCCAATTGCCTGCATTTGGCCCATATCCCTCTATACGCACCTTACCCATGTAACTGTCTAAACACTTTTTAAAAGATAAAATTGTACCCGCCTCTGCTACTGCCTCTGGCAGCTTGTTCCAGACACTCACCGCCCTCTAAGCCTCCTACGCTCCAGGGAAAAAAGTCCTAGTCGATCCAGCCTCTCTTAATAACTGGAGTTATATTCATTGATAAACTGCTTCATTGGTAAACTGCTTCGAGACATCCTCATCCTCATGTTTCGAAAGGCAGGGACCCGGGTTCAATTCCAACATTGGGTGACTGCCTGTGTGGAGTTTGCACATTCTCCCTGCGGGTCCCCTTCGGGTGCTCCAGTTTCCTCCCACATTCCAAAGATGTGCAGGTCAGGTGGATTGGCTGTGCTAAATTGATCTTTAGTGTCCGAAAATCTGCAGGTTGGATGGATTGGCCATGCTAAATTGCCCCTTAATGTCCAAAGATGTGTAGGTTGGGTGGATTGGCCGTACTAAATTGCCCCTTAATGTCCAAAGATGTGCGGGTAGGTGGATTGGCCATGCTAAATTGCCCCTTAATGTCCAAAGATGCGTAGGTTGGGTGGATTGGCCGTACTAAATTGCCCCTTAATGTCCAAAGATGTGTGGGTTAGGTGGATTGGCCATGCTAAATTGCCCCTTAATGTCCAAAGATGTGCAGGTTATGTGGATTGGCCATGCTAAATTGCCCCTTAGTGTCAGGGGGATTAGCAGAGTAAATATATGCAGTTATGGGGATAGGACCTGGGTGAGAATGTTGTTGGTGCAGGCTCGATGGGCCAAATGGCCTCCTTCTGCACTGTAGGAATTCAATTATTCTGTACAATCTATGATTCTACACATTCTATACAATCTATGATTCTACACATTCTATACATTAGATACAAATGCAAATCCTTCATTCAAAGCAGTTAATTCATAATATAGCAGACACGTGATCCACCCAGTCGCCCAATCGAGAGCTGGCAGAGCAAACAGGCACTCCCGCTAAATCTAACATGGTACATATCTGAGCCTGAGTCAAAGGGACCTTGGCCTGTGTGTACAGCATTCCTTTACACTTGCTCATACACTGCATCCAGTTTTACAGGAGTGCCATCAGTACACATTCCCCTGCCTTCACTGGCGAGTGGTTTCGGTAGCAACGCGAGTGGAATTTTTATCATATCAGCATTTAGGATTGTCGGGCCTGGGCAGCACAGAGCCAGCTTAAAGCCCAGCGTGAGGGGGCTAACTAATACTTGGTGAAACCAGGGGTAGGAATGAGCCATTAAAGACAGACCTTCCCAGCACTCAGCACTCCAATCAGCCAATGGCATTGGCACAGGCTTCCCTGACAATTAAAGCACCTTCTCACATAGCCCCACTATTTTTAAAACATTTTTTATTCCATCCTTAAAGTTACAAATCCAATTCATGGTCTCCACAAGAGAGATAAGCAAAATCCGAGCTGACACGATAAGGCATCTTGGGCTTGATCTGACGCTTGATCTTAGTCAATAGCCCCTAAGGCAGAAACCCACAGGGTTAGCATCTACTTATACATCCTTATCAGATTCCCTGCACCCTCCCCCCCCCACCTCAATGAAACAGAATAATAGGGCAGCACGGTGGCACAGTGGCTAGCACTGCTGCTTCACAGCGCCAGGGACCTGGGTTCGATTCCCATCTTGGGTCACTGTCTGTGTGGAGTCTCCCCGTGTCTGCGTGGGTTTCCTCCGGATGCTCCGGTTTCCTCCCACAGTCTGAAAGATGTGTTGGTTAGGCCGTGCTGAATTCTCCCTCAGTGTACCCAAACAGACCCCGGAGTGTGGTGACTAGGGGATTTTCATAGTAACTTCATTGCTGTGTTAATGTAAGCCGACTCGTGACACTAATAAATAAAGTTTAAAATTTAGTTACACATTTTAGTCAGCTTAAGACAGGTTTGGTCCCTGCTACGGATTTCAGCCAACAGGGAGGTTTACAAGCCTGTGGCTAGACCGCACTTCTGTGCGAGACGCTGGAAGACTGAGGGAAACAAGAGAGCAAGAAACGCAATGGTTAACGTCACGCACACACAGACACACGCTGGGTTCTTGTGTGACCACAGCTGCCTGTGCTGCCTCAGGTTGGGCCCTCATCCCTGGTGTCAGCTGGCTGGGTTCCAGTCCTGTGGTTGCTGTACAGCCACGCCTCTGTCAAACCCGGCTGGGCTGGTTACTGACATTCCTTTGAGATGTTTAGCCAGGGCGCGCCAGCACCAATTCTCGGCCACACCCCCCTCTCAGTAGCAGGTGAGTGGAGGCGGCCCGAAGGAGGTGCAGGGACAGCGCCATTGCAGGTGCATTCCTCAGCAAGATTCCGATGCGGAAATCCTAATATTTATAAAGTGATTGATTGTCCTGACAACTAAATCTCTCTCCGAAAAAAAACCTTGCTCCCTTCCCCCCCCACCCCCTTTTACTGAATGTTCTGACTCCCGCAGGGACACTAATCCACAGGAAACAATGTATTGCCCCCGCGACCCCCGACTCCCCACTAGTTATCATTTGGGAGTTTAAATGATTAGTGTTGCAGTGATTTGCAGTTTATTTTAGATAAATGCAAGGTGATGCAGTTTGGTAGATTGAACCAGGGCAGGACTGACTCAGTTAATGGTAGGGCATTGGGGAGAGTTCCAGAACAAAGAGATCATGGGGTACATGTTCATAGCTCCTTGAAAGTGGAGTCACAGGTGGAAAGAGTGGTGAAGAAGGCATTCGGCATGCTTGGTTTCATCGGTCAGAACATTGAATACAGGAGTTGGGACGTCTTGTTGAAGTTGTACAAGACATTGGTAAGGCCACACTTGGAATACTGTATGCAGTTCTGGTCACCCTATTATAGAAAGGATATTATTAAACCAGAAAGAGTGCAGGAAAGATTTATTAGGATGCTACCGGGATTTGATGGTTTGAGAGGCTGGATAGACCGGGACTTTTTTCTGTGGAGCATAGGAGGCTGAGGGGTGACCTTATAGAGGTCTATAAAATAATGAGGGGCACATTATACATTGAGGGAGAATTTAGCACGGCCAATGCACCTAACCAGCACGTCTTTCAGACTGTGGGAGGAAACCGGAGCACCCGGAGGAAACCCACGCAGACACGGAGAGAACGTGCAGACTCTGCACAGTGACCCAAGCACAGTGACTCTGCACAGTGACCCAAGATAGTGACCCAAGCCGGGAATCGAACCCGGGTCCCTGGCACTGTGAGGCAGCAGCACCGTGCCACTCTTAAATAGCGTCATAGGGTGGGATTCTCCGGCCGCGCTCGCCTTGAAACCGCAAACTCCCGCCCGAGGTTCCGCCCCTCGCCTGCTTTGATTCCCGTGGCGGGCAGAACGGGAAAATTCGCCCCGTAGAATCAGCACAGACATAACAGCAAAGGCTCTTTCTGAAGCTCCTCTTGGGAAGGTGCTCAGAGGATAGGATTGATAACCAACACTGGGAACACCATGGGATTTCAGTTTTATGGGATGTGTCATGTGAAAGTGGAGATGTTTTCACAGCGTGGGAGCTCTTGCCCAATGTGCCCTGTGCCCTTCTTTTATTGATTTCATATCTGTAATCTGGGGAAACTCCCAGGCACTCACTCACTCATCACTCACACATCGGAGGTGTCACCCCACCATAAAATAACAAGTCGGCCAAAGGGTGTTTGACAGGAAGCTGTCGTTTCCCTTATGGACACTTCCTTCAAATCTCTGCCGCTTCTCAAAGTGACAAGCACAGAAATTCTGAAGAAGGCTCGCGATCATTCTTGGAAGTGCTGAAAGGCCAGGCCAATGCCCCCCATGGGAGACCCCAGTCTGCACTGACCCTCTATTTGGAAGTCCTGGAGAGATCACTCTGAGGCCCTGTCCACGTTCTAGTGGGCACCACTCTAACTCCTGTTGGAAATCAGACACAAGGGTGTTACGGTAAGGTCCATTCATTCATTTGAAGAGACGAGGGGACAGAACTTGGTACGAGTTTTAAAATGGTTTTCTATTATTGAAAAGAACTTAAATAATTAACATTCCAGAAGCACAAAAGCGAAATTGGAGACTGGTTCTCAGCTAGGGCCTGAACTGAACCGAACTGAATTGAACACACACACTCTAAAATCAAAATATATTTCAATCCTTATCTCATTATTGGAAGTGTTTTTCGCAGGCTCCATCCAAAAAAACAATCCTTGCAGCTGCTATTATGGGAAACCGTTGTTTGCCTGCATTGTGTACCCTTCAGGAATGCAGTCAGTTTTTCACTAACCCATCATGCCTTCTGATCCCACATGTAGTCAAGTTAGCTTTAATTGTCCAGCTTAGCAGAGTTAGTTAACCCCTACAGTCTAGCATTTAACTGTAACTGTGCATCGGCAGAAATATCTTAAAATGAAGTCTTTACATAGACTGATGCAAACAGGACTACGCATACACAGGATCCCCCAGTTACTATGGAGCGAGGTCTGACACCAGTTATATCAGGCAGCTGCTTAAGAACCATAGAATCCCTACAGAGCAGAAGGAAACCATTCAGCCCATTGAGTCTGCACCAACTCTACGAAAGAGTGTCTTACACAGGCATGCTCCCCCGCCCTATCCCCGTAGCCCCATGCATTTACCATGGCTAATCAATCTAACCTATATATCTTTGGACACTAAGGGGCAATTTAGCATGGCCAATCCACCTAACCTGCACATCTTTGGACACTAAGGCAATTTAGCATGGTCAATCCACCCTAACCTGCGCATCTTTGGACACTAAGGGGCAATTTAGCATGGCCAATCAACCTAACCTGCACATCTTTGGAGTGCGGGAGGAAATTGAAACACCCGGAGGAAACCCACGCAGACACGGGGAGAATGTGCAGACTCTGCACAGACAGTGACCCAAGCCGGGAATCGAACCCAAGTCCCTGGCACTGTGAGGCAGCAGCACTAACCCCCGCACCACTGTGCTGATCAACTGAATTTCTGAATTAATAGTCTAGTGATAATATTAATGGGCCATCAGTAAAGTATGACCTTTCTGTTACATTAATTAAGTAAAATGCTGTACCACTGACTGTACAATAGCAGCACATTGTGAATGTGTAGTATGATATCTGTATGGTGTCACTGATAGGATACATGTGTCGTTCATGGCCTTAATTAGTGTGTGACTAACTGACACCAAATAGTTTATAAGTAGGGCAGATGGGGTATTAATTTTAAAGATAGTAAAGCATTACAGCATTCTGATACCATTAATAAACTGCTCAGATTTCATTCTAATGGTTTCTGATTTCCACTGAATGTAACACGACCGAGTTACAAGCTTCGATCTACACGTTGTGTTCTGTGTAATCCATGGAAAATGAGAGTTATCCAGACTGAGTTATAAACCATTAAAAAAAGGTGAAGCCTAACTGGAATATATCACTTGAGGTTAGGTTAGGGTGGCACGGTGGTTAGCACTGCTGCCTCACAGCGCCAGGGACCCGGGTTCGAATCCCAGCTTGAGTCACTGTCTGTGTAGATCTGCACGTTCTCCCCGTGTCTGCGTGGGTTTCCTCCGGGTGCTCCGGTTTCCTCCCACAGTCCGAAAGACGTGCTAGTTAGGGTGCATTGGCCATGCTAAATTCTTCCTCAGCGTACCCGAACAGGCGCTGGAGTGTGGCGACTAGGGGATTTTTACAGTAACTTCATTAAGGTGTTAATGTAAGCCTACTTGTGACTAATAAATAAACTTTAACTTTAAGTTTAACAGATATAGTCTTCACGGAAGCATGCACCCCTGAAGGAGGCCATTCAGCCTCCCGTGCCTCTGCTGGCTCTTTCAAAGCCCTCTCTGATTGGTTTAGATCCTCCCCCAATCCTTCTTGCAAATGTTTCCTTTACACCTTAATATTAAATTGCTTTTTGAAAGTTCCTGCGTAATCTGGTTCCAGGTATTGCATTTCAGGTCAACACTTTTCGCTACGTAAAACAAAATTCTCCTTGGGAGTACGAGGGGATTTATTTCAACATTTATTATCAATAGTGCTGTAAAAAGAAACATTTTTCATTCCACCTATCACATCAGATATATGATGGTATCACATGTGGTATATGAATTTCAGTGCCACTGTAGTGCTGGATATCAATCCGTAAATCCCAAAGACTGCCAGATCATATCAAACCTTTTGTTGTTGCTATATTAATGCGATAATCCTTTAAGATTATTCTGATACGGCGTGGCACGATGGCACGGTAGTGGGCTGCAGGGTGGCATAGTGGTTAGCACTGCTGCCTCACAGCGCCAGGAACCTGGGTTCGATTCCGGCCTCGGGTCACTGTCTGTGTGGAGTTTTCACATTCTCCCCGTGTCTGCGTGGGTTTCCTCCGGTTTCCTCCCACACTCCAAAGATGTGCAGGTTAGGTGCATTGGCCATGCTAAATTCTCCCTCAGTGTACCCGAACAGGTGCCGGAGTGTGGCGACTACGGGACTTTCAAAGGGACTTCATTGCAGTGTTAATGTGAGCCTACTTGTGACACTAATTAGTAAATTAAAAAAAACCAAGATGTGTAGGTTGGGGGAATTAGTGGGGTGAATATTTGGATTATCGGGAAAGGACCTGGGTGAGATGCTCTGTCGGAGAGTCGGTGCTGAGCAGACTCGATGGGCTGAATGGCCTCCTTCTGCACTGTAGGGATTCTATGTTCGCAATAGGCAATTAGCCTGTGCTTGCGAAGTTCCAATTACAGTGGCTGAAAATCTTCGTCCTTGTTCGTGGCTGGGATTCTCTGGTGCTGCTGGAGTGGATGGCGTTTTGGCTAGAATGGTAAATTCGCTTGCAGCATTGCGGCCACGGATGAGATCGGAAAATCCCGCCCAAATTCTAACAATAGATGCGATTCTGCGATTGGACAACATTTATAAATAATCCTCAGCACGATGAAAGTTATGCTGACAACCGATTTGAGATGGTCATTCGGGCTCACCGTGTGATGCATTCGTGTGTACTGGAAGCTACATAATGCACGGAGCCCTGTTTTTTGCAGACAGAAAGAACAGGTACACACATTGTGCCTATTTCAGCTAAACAAAATAAGTGACAGCTGGACGCTGGTTCATTCCTCAGGGCAACACCTCAAACAATCAGAGTCCAACTGCCTGGTTTAAATATCAAACAATGCTTGGCAGTTAACTATCATTCACCATCAACTGGATCACTCTCCCTGGCAATGCCTCTACCAATCAGAGTCCACTTAGAATAGATTTCATAGAATCCCTACAATGCAGAAGGAGGCCATTCGGCCCATCAAGTCTGCACTAACCACAATTCCACCCAGGTCCTATCCCTGTAATTCCACATATTTACCCTACTAATTCCCTGACACTAGGATCAATTTAGCACAGCCAATCAATGAAACCCGCACATCTTTGGAATGTGGGAGTAAACCGGAGGAAACCCATGCAGACACGGGGAGAACGTGCAAACTCCACACAGACAGTAACCCAAGGCTGGAATCGAACCCGGGTCCCTGGTGCTGTGAGGCAGCAGTGCTAACCACTGTGCCACCGTGCTGTCCCAACTTCGAGAGGGCAAAGTAAAGGGCACAGTAAGAGGTCTCATTGTTGGTTAAAGTCCAACAGGTTTATTTGGAATCACGAGCTTTCGGAGCGCTGCTCCTTCATCGGGTGAGTGGAGAGGTAGGTTTCACAAACGCAGCATATATTGGTAAAGTTACATGGGTAAGATGGGAATAGAGGGATTTGGGCCAAACGTGAGCAATCGGGACTAGCTTAGTGGTTAAAAAGAAGGGGCAGCTTGGACAAGTTGGGCTGAAGGGCCTGTTTCCGTGCTGTAAACTTCTATGACCCTAAGGCTGGAATTTTACCTGCACGCTCGCCCCGATTCCGGAATGCGAGTCTTAACAGCTAATCAAGTTTTTATAGGTACAGACAGTGCGCGTGGAGAGAGGGTTAAGCACAGGTTAAAGAGGTGTGTATTGTCTCCAACCAGGACATTTAGCAGGATTTTGCAAGCCCAGGCCAAATGGTGGGGGTTACAGATAGTGTGACATGAACCCAAGATCCCGGTTGAGGCCGTCCTCATGCTTGCGGAACTTGGCTATCATGTCACACCACATGTAACCCCACATCAAAGTAAAACGCAGCAGAGAGAGGATCAACCCAGGCGTAATTGGGTGACGGACAATCGCAGAGCACTGCTGGACTCTCCACGTGGATGTATGAGGACAGCACAAGACAGAGGATCAGGCAGCCCAAGATCTTGTAGCTACAGGCAGCAACAGCAAAGGGCCTAAAGTCTCTGGTGGGTATGGAGTCTGCACACTGACCTTGTTTTGAGCCTTTACCAACATGGCGAGCAAATCCATGAGCTTCCTGCCGAAATACTGGGGCTGCTCAGTGCCTAAAGTACAGCTACTGCACTGCCCAATATTTAGACCAGCGCATTTACCCACCGCAACCAGAACTATTCTTGCTGCGTTGCTCTGAAACACAAAACTCATTGATGAGGAACCCGGCTCCATCCTCACAATTCTCAGATAAAGGCAGAATACTGCGGGTGCTGAAATCTGAAACAAGAACAGAAAATGCTGGAAAATCTCAGCAGGTCTGACAGCATCTGTGGAGAGAGAATAGAGCCAACGTTTCGAGTCTGGATGTCCCTTCGTCAGAGCTTGCATTTCTCACACCTTCTGTGCTTCCTGCCCCTGTGTCAAAGTGTGGGTTGCCTTTGCTGCAGTTTGGTGACACGAGAAATGGGATCAAGCATTCCATAAAAGGTGACCTTTCACCCCTATTTCAAGGTGCGAAGCCAAAAATGTCAAAGGTCACGATCATTTCCCAGTGATCATTGCTTTCAACAGTACAAATTACCTGTCATATTCCTGCAAACATTCATGTTAACTGTGGTGATAAAAGGTACAGTTTAGTGTGTAGACGTATTTATTTATGTAATCCCACGGTTTTATATTAATTCTGAACAATGCACACTTGTGAAAAAGCCTTGTTCTTCATTAATAATGAGATGTGATCCCATAGTCTGGCCGCAGTGTGTAGAGTCATAGGACGGGATTTTACTGGGTGGGAAGGTGGGGTTGCATCTATTGGTGGATCTTCCATCAGTTGCCCGAGGCCAACAGAGAATGCCGTTCTCCGAGCCTTGCCCAGCCCCGGAATCGGGGCGGGCGTGCAGGTAAAATTCCGGCCTTAGGGTCATACAGCACCGAAACAGGCCCTTCGGCCCAACTTGTCCAAGCTGCCCCCTTTTTTTAACCACTAAGCTAGTCCCGATTGCCCACGCTTGGCCCAAATCCCTCTATTCCCATCTTACCCATATCACTGGCCAAATGGTTTTTGAAAGACAAAATTGTAAATGTAGATGTGTAGATTTGGATACCTCCCCGTGGTAGAACACTTAGGAAGGGAGGGCCCTGGTACAGGAGGAGTGAATCTAAGTGATGTGTGGAGATGTGCCTTGGGGATTTATACTGGCAAGGATCCGTGTCTGCAAATGAACGCTCTGATGAGACTTGCCCAGGAGACTTGTTTACATTGGTGACAATTCAGAACTCACATTTAAGTTATATAACTTGGCAAACAGAGGCTAGATTGCAAGACAAATAATTGTACTGTTAAACATCATGGGCTGTGCCAATACCAACAATATCTTGATATGTGAGTGAGCTGTGAGCACGGTAACATGGAAGGACAAGCATAATGGATCTAAAATTCCACAGGGGTTCCACCTGTCTCCAGCAGTAATAGCAGAAACCCCAGGGCACTTTATTGCTGGGGCTGATGCCATTTCTAAAAGTTTCCTCGATGTCTAGAGTCATAGAGTCATAGGCCAGCGCGGAAACAGGCCCTTCGGCCCAACCGGTCCGTGCTGACCATGGTGGCACCCCCCCAGTGAGTCCCAATTGCCTGCGTTTGGCCCACAGTGGCACAGTGGGGCAACACGGTGGCAGAATGGTTCAGCGCTGCTGCCTCACAGCACCTGGGACCTGGGTTCGATTCCCGGCTTGGGTCACTGTCTGTGTGGAGTTTGTACATTCTCCCCGTGTCTGCATGGGTTTCCTCCGGGTGTTCCGGTTTTCTCCCACAGTCCAAAAGACGTGCTGGTTAGGTGCGTTGGCCGTGCTAAATTCTCCCTCAGTGTGCCCGAACAGGCTCCGGAGTGTGGCGACGAGGGAATTTTCACAGTAACTTCATTGCGGTGTTAATGTAAGCCTACTTACGACTAATAAATTACTTTACCATATCCCTCTAATCCTTTCCCATCCATGTACTTATCCAAATGCTGTTTAAATGTTGTAATTGTACCCACCTCTACCACCTCCTCTGGCAGCTCATTCCATAAACGCACCACCCTCTGTGTGAAGAAGTTGCCCCTCAGGTCCCTTTTAAATCTTCCCCCTCTCATCTTAAACCTATGCCCTCAATTCCTTTCGCTGGGAAAAGACTGTGTGTTCATCCTATCTCTGCCCCTCATGATTTGTACACCTCAATAAGGTCATCCCTCATTCTCCTACATTGCAAGGAATAAAGTCCTAGCCTGGCCAACCTCTCCCTGTAACTCAGGCCCACTAGTCCGGGCAACATCCTGGTAAATCTTCTCTGCACCCTTTCCAGTTTATCAATGTCTTTCCTATAACAGGGCGACCAAAACTGTACACAATACTCCCAGTGCGGCTTCACCAACGACTTATACAACTGTAACATAATCTCCCAACTCCAATACTCAATGCCCTGACTGATGAAGGTCAGTGCGCTAAACACCTTCTTCACCACCTTGTCTACCTGTGACACCGCTTTCAACAAACTATGTACTTGTACTCCTAGGTCCCTCTTTTCCTCAACCCTCCCCGGGGCCCGACCATTCACTGTAAAAATCCTACCCTGGTTTGACTTTCCAAAATGCAACACCTCACACTGATCTGTATTGAAATCCATTAGCCAATTCTCGGCCCACTTCCCTAACTGATCAAGATCCCCCGGTAATTTTTGATAACCAATTTCGCTATCAATGATACCTCCTAATGTAGTATCAAGTGCAAACTTACTAACCATGCCTTGTCCATTCACATCCAAATCATTTATACAAATAGCGAATAACAAGGGTCCCAACCGAACCCTGGGGCACACCACTAGTCACAGGCCTCCAGTCTGAGAAGCAACCTTTGACTTTCATCCTCTGCTTCCTAACATCGAGCCAATTTTCAATCCAATTTGCTAGCTCTCCCTGGAGCCTATTCAACCTAACCTTCCAGACTAGCCCGCCATGCTGGACCCAAACCCATCTATTACAGATGGGCAGAATGCGGGACCAGTGATGGGTGTTTCCCGGACTCCTACTCCGCCCTCAGCTCCGAGCAAGAGGTCTGAATTTGAACCATGGGTGGATCAGCCACCTTGAACAAGAGGCTCAGGGGACTGCATCAGCCGCCTTGCTATAGAAAAGACGACACTACAGTTATTCGGCATGTTCGCTACAACTCTCACCAATTTTTACTGATGCACTATAAAAAGCATTCTTTCCGGTTTATCACAGCTTGGTGTGACTCCTGCTCAGACTAAGACCCACAAGAAACTACAAACGTAGCCCAGTCCGTCACACAAACCAGCCTCTCATCCATTGACTCCGCCTACAATTCCAGCTGCCCCGGGAAAGCAGCCAGCATAATCAAGAACCCCATGCACGCCAGACGTACTCTCTCCCACCTTCCGTTGGGAAAAAGATACAAAAGTCTGAGGTCATGTACTTTGTAATTGTTTGAAATTTGGTATTCTTGTATTTGTCCTGATGAGTGCAAGATGAAAAACTTCAGCAGCACTGTGATCAATTGGGCCAGCGGGCTGACGAATGGCAGATGGAGTTTAATTTAGATAAATGTGAGGTGATGCATTTTGGTCAATCGAACCAGGGCAAGATTTATTCAGTTAATGGTAGGGCGTTGGGGAGAGTTATAGAACAAAGAGATCTAGGGGTACAGGTTCGTAGATCCTTGAACGTGGAGTCACAGGTGGACAGAGTGGTGAAGAAGGCATTCAGCATGCTTGGTTTCATTGGTCAGAACATTGAATACAGGAGTTGGGACGTCTTGTTGAAGTTGTACAAGACGTTGATAAGGCCACACTTGGAATACTGTGTGCAATTCTGGTCACCCTATTATAGAAAGAATATTATTAAACTAGAAAGAGTGCAGAAAAGATTTACTGGGATGCTACTGGGACTTGATGGTTCGAGTTATAAGGAGGGGCTGGATAGACTGGGACTTTTTTCTCGGGAGCGTTGGAGGCTTAGGGGTGATCTTATAAAGCTCTATAAAATAATGAGGGGCACAGATCAGCTAGATAGTCAATATCTTTTCCCAAAGGTAGGGGAGTCTAAAACTAGAGGGCATAGGTTTAAGGTGAGAGGGGAGAGATACAAAAGTGGCCAGAGGGTCAATTTTTTCACACAGAGGGTGGTGAGTGTCTGGAACAAGCTGCCAGAGGTAGTAGTAGAGGCAGGTACAATTCTGTCTTTTAAAAAGCAATTAGACAGTTACATAGGTAAGATGGGTATAGAGGGATATGGGCCAAATGTGGGCAACTGGGACTAACTCAGGGGTTAAAAAAGGGGGCGGCATGGACAAGTTGGGCCGAAGGGCCTGTTTCCATGCTGTAAACCTCTATGACTCTATGACTCTAACACACCTCTCTTTTCAGCAGTGTTCAGATTCTGTCCTACCAGACATTATGATAATAATCTCCTATAATAAAAATCTCAATGATTCTGAAATTCAGTTGTACAAAGCTAGCATTCCCTGCTCCCAATGCGATCTCCTTTACACTGGGGAGACTAAACACAGACTGGGTGACGACTTTGCGGAACAGATTTGTTCAATCCATCAACATGACCCTCAGCTTCCTGTGGCTTGCTATTTTAACTCAGCACCTTGCTCTCGTGGCCACACGTCTGTCCTGGGGCTGCTGCAATGCTCCAGTGAAAGCTAACTGGAGGAACAGCATCTCAACTTCCGATTAGGCACGTTACAGCCCTCACGACACAACACTGACTTCAACCACTTTAGACTGTGACCTTTCTCCTCCATCTTAAACCACCCCTTTCCTTTTACTAATATTCCATAATGCATTTCCTCAATGCAACACCCTCTCTACCCCAGGACACCTATCCTTTGTTCCTAAAGTTGCTGCCTGTTGCTACAGTTTCCACACTTTGAACACATTCTCCGTCCTTTCAGTTCTGACAAGGACTAAGAACTCAAAACTGTTTCTCTCCTAGTTTTTTTTATTCATCCGTGGGACATGGGCGTCGCTGGCCAACCAGCATTTATTTCTCATCCTTGGTTGCCCTTGGAGTGCAGTTGAGAGTCAACCACATTGCTGTGGCTCTGGACATGGGTGTGACTGAACAGTCACCCTGTATCTTCAGGCTGTGACCCCTGGTTTTATTCACCCCCACCATCGGGAACATCCTTCTTGCACCTTCCCTGTTACAGTAAGAAGTCTCAGAACACCAGGTTAAAAGTCCAACAGGTTTATTTGGCAGCACCAGCTTTCGCAGTCTCAGGCTCCTTCATCAGGTGAGTGAGGAATTGTGTTCTCAAACAGGTCATATACAGACACAAACTCAATTTACAAGATCTTGTGAGCCTGAGACTGCGAAAGCTAGTGCCGCCAAATAAACCTGTTGGACTTTAACCTGGTGTTGTGAGACTTCTTACTGTGCTTACCCCAGTCCAACACCAGCATCTCCACATCATAGTCCTGTTAGAACATGGCCCACCATGGTCTGGTACCTCCCATCATCTAAAGTTCAAATAGGTCATCTTATTTCCTTTCCCATTAATATTCACTCCTTTTCCGAAGGTTTCTGACTTCCCTGTGACCACCCAGACAGCCGTTCTTCCTGCCTGAGGCCCAACAGTAACGTCTGAGGGGGCCATGTGCATATAGGCCTCAGTTTTATTTTCATTCATTCATGGGACATGGGCGTCACTGGCTGGGCCAGCATTTATTGCCCATCCCTAGTTGCCCTTGCAGGGCAGTTGAGAGTCATCCACATTGCTGTGGCTCTGGAGTCACATGTAGGCCAGACCAGGTAAGGACGGCAGATTTCCTTCCCTAAAGGACATTAGTCCTGGGTTCGATTCCCGGCTCGGGTCACTGTCTGTGTTGAGTTTGCACATTCTCCTCGTGTCTGCGTGGGTTTCCTCCGGGTGCTCCGGTTTCCTCCCACAGTCCAAAGATGTGCGGGTTAGGTTGATTGGCCAGGTTAAAAAGAAAATTGTCCCTTAGAGTCCTGGGATGCGTAGGTTAGAGGGATTAGCGGGTAAAATATGTGGGGGTAGGGCCTGGTGGTCGGTGCAGACTCGATGGGCCGAATGGCCTCCTTCTGCACTGTAGGGTTTCTATGTTTCTAGTGAACCAGATGGGTTTTTCCAACAATCGACAATGGTTTCAGGGTCATCAGTAGATTCTTAATTCCAGATTTTTTTTTATTGAATTCAAATTCCACCATCTGCCGTCATGGGATTCGAACCTGGGTCCCTAGAACATTAGCTGAGCTTCTGGATTAATAGTCTAGCGATAACACCACTGGGCCATCGCCTCCCCGGGAGCAATGAGTTGCCTGCTCGTCACACGCTGTGGTTGTCAGCCTAAATGAATCCTCAAATCTATACTTAGAGTACTGGGCTGGTTGTCAGCATTAGCTCATAGTGAGGTAGGGGGCAGGAGGAGGGATCTCACTGCCCGCCAGTAGCGTGAGGTCTGAGACATTTTGGTTCTGCCCCATATAGAGTTGCTAAGCTCCCCACCAGTCTCTTACAAGGCACTTGTTGATTCAGGTTGACTGATTTGCAGTGAGGCCTGCTCAGGCAAGCCTGATTGTTGTCTGTAGTTTCTCCCAGTACAACATATCAAACTGATTTACCATTCGGCATGGAGGCCAGGCTGGAACTTGTGCCTCCTTTGTTTATACCTGACTGAGCTTTCGAATCAATGGGCGGCACGGTGGCACAGTGATTAGCAAAGCTGCCTCACAGCGCCAGGGACCCGGTTTCAATTCTGGCCTTGGGTCACTGTCTGTGTGGAGTTTGCACATTCTCCCCGTGTCTGTGTGGGTTTCCTCCGGGTGCTCCGGTTTCCTCCCACAGTCCGAAAGACGTGCGGGTTAGGTTGATTGGCCATGCTAAAATTGCCCCTTAGTGTCAGGGGGATTAGCAGGGTGAATACATGGGGTTACGGGGATAGGGCCTGGGTGGGATTGTGGTTGGTACAGACTCGATGGGCTGAATGGCCTTCTTCTGTACTGCAGGGATTCTATGATTCTATGATTTCAACTTCAGCAACAAAGTGTGGGATGAGTGCGGTGGGTTGGAGGCAGAGTGAGCCATGAATAAATTGTAACCCACTCTGCTCTCCCCTTCCTGATCTCTGTCTTTTTACTGGAAACCCCTCGGATTCATAGCAAAACTCGACAGGGTTGACACGTTCCCTGTTTGCTGTTAATTCATGAAATCATAGAATCCCTACAGTGCAGAAGGAGGCCATTCGGCCCATCGAGCCTGCAATGACCACAATCCCACCCAGACGCTATTCCTGTAATTCCACACATTTACCCTGCTAGTCCCCCTTACTCCAGGGACAATTTATCACGGCCAATCAACCTAATCCACACATCTTTGGAGTGTGGGAGGAAACCGGAGCACCCGGAGGAAACCCACGCAGACATGGGGAGAACGTGCAGACTCCACACGGACAGTGACCTGAGGCCGGAATTGAACCCGGGTCCCTGGCGCTGTGAGGCAGCAGGGCTAACCACTGTGCCACCGTGCCGCCCATGTTAACACCAACAACACAGAAACAATGGATGGAATTTTCTAGTCCTGCTCACCACGGGAATCGCAATGGGCGGGGCAGGACCACACAAATGTCCATTGACCTTGTGCGGGATTTTCCTGTCTCGGTGCGAGTGCGGCTGGAAAATCCTGCCCAATTTGTTGGGTCAATGGTGGGGGGGGGTCACGGTGACCAATTGGCGAGCCGGTGGAGAATCCAGTCGGATGGTGGGGCGGGGGCGACCCTGACAGAATCAAGTGACTCTCAGCCATTTAGGTGGCCGGTGTCGCTAGGCCCCTCTGCAGTCAAGGCACCTGGTGGCAGGAATCCCGCCCACCGAGGGCTGCCTGCCAATCAGAGGCTGGCTGTGCCTCATGCCCCCATGGGGTTGTTGGAGGCACTGCACCCATCAGAGGCCCAGGAATGTCGTGGGAGCGCAGGCCAGAGGTGAGGGAGAGCGGGATGTTACTCGTAGGTGGGGGTCCCGGGAGTGAAGGGTGGGGGCGGGGTGGAGGAGGGGGTGGGTGTTGAAGATAAGGGTACAGAAGTAGCTTTCAGTAATGCCAGATCCATCGATCAGGCATCGAGTACCTGAGAACAAGCGGCCAGCCCTGGGAGGTCACCAGCAAACCCAACAGGTGTGCTGGGTAACCTTCCAACAGATCTGAGACTCCCATCAATCTCTGAAGCATCAGTAGGTCCCAGTGTCCTCAGGGATAACAGGTGGCGCAGTGGTTAGCACTGCTGCTTCACAGCGCCAGGGACTTGGATTCAATTCCCGGCTTGGGTCGGAATTCTGGTGTGTGCGGAGTCTGCACGTTCTCCCCGTGTCTGCGTGGGTTTCCTCCGGGTGCTCCGGTTTCCCCCCACACTCCAAAGATGTGTGGGTTAGGTGCATTGACCATGGCCTAGTGTTGGGGGATTAGCAAAGTCAATACGTGGGGTTACGGGGATAGGGATTGGGCGGGGTTGTTGTTGGTGCAGGCTCGATGGGCCGAATGGCCTCCTCCTGCCCTTTGCCTTACTGGGTGAGGTTGGCACAGGAGCTCGCCTGTAGTTAACTGGGTCTGGTCACCATGTTTCCCCTCATACTGGGCTGCATTCAGTCTGGCCCTATGCTCAGGAATCCCCCATTATAGAGTGTGAGGAACACACATTACAAAGCAAGGACACCAACTGGGATGCAATAATAGATTTCCCTTTGACCCTTGTATTTTACAGATGCACCATAGAAAGCATTCTTTCTGGTTGTATCACAGCTTGGTATGGCTCCTGCTCTGCCCAAGACCGCAAAGGTCATGAATGTAGCCCAATCCATCACGCAAACCAGCCTCCCATCCATTGACTCTGTCTATACTTCCCACTGCCTCAGCAAAGCAGCCAGCATAATTAAGGACCCCATGCACCCCGGACATTCTCTCTTCCATCTTCTTCCGTCGGGAAAAAGACACAAAAGTCTGAGGTCACGTACCAACCGACTCAAGAACAGCTTCTTTCCCTGCTGCCATCAGACTTTTGAATGGACCTACCTCGCATTAAGTTGATCTTTCTCTACACCCTAGCTATGACTGTAACACTACATTCTGCACTCTCTCCTTTCCTTCTCTATGAACGGTATGCTTTGTCTGTAAAGCGTGCAAGAAACAATACTTTTCACTGTATGTTAATACATGTGACAATAATAAATCAAATCAAATCAAATCGAAAATTACTGCAGAGTCCAGGCCGACGTGAGTTCTATTTTCCACACAGATGGACACAGAGTTTCAGCCCCGGCTGAGCTATTACTGTGGCACAGCCATGGGCGTGTATTTAATTCACTGGGATTGTCAGTTGGATTTATCAGAAATGTTCATCTAGAAATATCTTTGGAACTGAGTCATGTACTACACCTAGCTGTGTGTTGCCTCGGCTAACGCCCCCAGGTTCGGCCCTGTCAACAAGGCAGAGTGAATAGCTGGGAATCTACAAGCAGGAGGCCTTATGTTTGTTTTGGGTATGGGCTCTGGAGGCCTCTGTTTCTGCCATCAGCAGCACGGCAGGTAGAACACACCCCACAGGTACTGGGTGCCCCACCTGGCATGTTGGAATCGAAGGCATCTATCTGAAAATCACTGAATGTGTAATCCATCTTGCTTTGAGTTAATAAAAGATTCCTTCTGAGAAAGTACAAAGCCTTCTTGAAGTGGCAATCTGAGTGCAAGCATCGGGCGCAATTCCGCCCTGTAACAAAGATGAATCTTAGAATTCCCAGGTTATAGAAGAGGCCATTCGACCCATCGAGTCTGCACCGACTTTCCGACAGAGTATCTTACCCAGGCCCTCTCCCCCACCCTATTCCCGTAACCCCACGTCTTTCCCATGGCTAATCCATCAAACCTAAGCGACAATTTAGCATGGCCAGTCCACCTTACCCGCACATCTTTGAACTGTGGTAGGAAACCGGAGCACCCGGAGGAAACCCACGCAGACACGGGGAGAATGTGCAAACTCCACACAGACAGTGACCCAAGGCCGGATTTGAACCCAGGTCCCTGGCGCTGTGAGGCAGCAGTGTTAACCACTGTGCCACCGTGCCACCCCCAAAGAATCGTAGAATCCCTCCAGTGCAGTAGGTGGCCATTCAGCCCATTGAGCCTGCACCAAAAACTATCCCACATATTTACCTTGCTAATCCCCCTGACACTAAGAGGCAATTTAGCATGGCCAGTCCACCTAACCTGCACATCTTATGAATGCGGGAGGAACCAGAGAACCCGGAGGAAACCAACACAGTCATGGGGAGAATGTGCAAACTCCACACATAGATAGTCACCCAAACTGGGAAGCGAACCCGGGTCCCTGGTGCTGTGAGGCAGCAGTGGTAACCACTGTGCCACCATGCCACCCAGCATTCTCAGTGTTGACAGCGGTGGGTGTGATTTAATTTTGGTGTGTTGGATGATGCCTGTGAATCATTTGAGTTCCACTCACTCTGCCTCATCCAACAGCCTCGGAGTAACTCATAGGAACGGGAGTCCATTCAGCCCTTCAAATCACTTCTACCAGTCAATTCTATCATGGCTGATCTGTACCATAACTCCATTTATCCATTTTGGTTCCATAACTTTAAACAAATCTGTCGGAATAAAAATCAATCAATTCTGGTTTTGAAATTGTCAATTGGCTTGGTGTTATAGGGGAAGAATGCTCCAGTTTTCCAGGCTCTTCCGAATGTGGAAGTGCTTCCTGACATTCCTGAAAGGCCTAGCTCGAAGTTAAAGGTAATTCCCACCTGATATACTTACCAGAAGAAATAGGTTATCTCATAAGAACTAGAACTAGGAGCAGGAGTAGGCCAAAAGAGGAAATGCTGGAAAATCACAGCAGGTCTGGCAGCATCTGCAAGGAGAGAAAAGAGCTGACGTTTCGATTCCAGATGACCCTTTGTCAAAGCTGTACAAAGGGTCGTCTGGACTCAAAACGTCAGCTCTTTTCTCCCCTTACAGATGCTGCCAGACCTGCTGAGATTTTCCAGCATTTTCTCTTTTGGTTTCAGATTCCAGCATCCGCAGTAATTTACTTTTATAGCAGGAGTAGGCCATCTGGCCCCTCGAGCCTGCTCCTCCATTCAATAAGATCATGGCTGATCTTTTCGTGGACTCAGCTCCACTTACCCACCCGCTCACCATAACCCTTAATTCCTTTACTGTTCAAAAATCTATCTTTGCCTTAAAAACATTCAACTGGGCAGGGAATTCCACAGATTCACAACCCTTTGTGTGAAGAAGTTCCTCCTCAACTCAGTCCTAACTTTGCTTCCCCTTATTTTGAGGCCATGCCCCCTAGTTCTAGTTTCACCCGCCAGTGGAAACAACTTCCCTGCTTCTATCTTATCTATTTCCTTCATAATCTTATATGTTTCTATAAGATCTCCCCTCATTCTTTTGAATTCCAATGAGTATAGCCCCAGTCTACCCAGTCTCTCCTCATAAGCCAACCCTCTCAACTGCGGAATCAACCAAGTGAATCTCCTCTGCACCCCCTCCAGTGCCAGCATATCCTTTCTAGTATATCTCGATCGATTTACCCAATCAAATCCTTTGATCCCCTCAAACGCCTCGTGAAAGAACTCCCATTTTTAATGTCAAATGTTCGGTTTAAGCAAATTCGTCCCACCTTTTTTCAAGAGTACACTGACTTCTCTCTCGCCCCAGCCACTTTAACCAGTTCCACTGGTTCTTCCAACAGCTCGATACGCACACTGAATGATGGAACGCAGGGTGTGTTTATCCAAATGGGAAATGCCCAAACATGATTGCAGACTTGTCCATTTGCTTCCAAACTATCTTTTCCATTTCCAACCACCCAATCTGTCACAATGGCTGGAATTTTACCATCCCGCCGACACGGGAATCGGAGCGGGCGAGGGATGGACCATGGAAAGTTCCTTTGACCTCAGATGGGATTTTCCAGTTTCCGGATGAACGCGGATGTAAAATCCTGCCCAATGTGTCCAGTACGCTAAAGAATATTCAGTAAAAGACTATAAAAAGTACATTATGAAATGTGACTTCAAACAGATCTCAAACTTCCAGACAGTTGCATAGGTTCACAATTTAATTATTACTGTCACAAGTAAGGTTTACATTAACACTGCAATGAAGTTACTGTGAAAGCCCCCCAGTCGCCACACACCGGCGCCTGTTCGGGTACACTGAGGGAGAATTTAGCCTGGCCAATGCACCTAACCAGCACGTCTGTTGGACTGTGGGAGGAAACCGGAACACCCGGAGGAAACCCACGCAGACACGGGGAGATCCCGCACAGACAGTGACCCAAGCCGGGAATGAAACCCGGGTCCCTAGCGCTGTGAGGCAGCAGTGCTGACCACTGTGCCACCATGCCACCCCAGTTGTGCATGAAAAACTTACGTAATGTAAGCAGACAACTGGCACACAACCAATCCACACACACAACGTTCCATCAACACTAAAGAACATTACATGGGGCGGCATGGTGGCACAGTGGTTAGCACTGCTGCCTCACAGTGCCAGGGATCCGGGTTCGATTCCCGGTTTGGGTCACTGTCTGTGTGGAGTTTGCAGTTTCTCTCTGTGTCTGCATGGGTTTCCTCCGGGTGCTCCGGTTTCCTCCCACAGTCCAAAGGTGTACAGTTTAGGTGGATTGGCCATGCTGAATCCTTAATGTCCCATGATGCATAGGTTAGATGGATTAGCCATGGTAAATGTATGGTAATGGGCAGGGGAGGGGGCCTGGGTAAGACACTCTATCAGAGAGTTGGTCCAGACTCGATGGGCCGAATGGCTTCTTCTGCACTGCAGGGATTCTATGATTGGATTTAATCTCTTTCACACTCGCATTTGGTACATGTAAGAACTTGTTGTCACTGCTTATCCAAAGAATCTAACCAAGGTTTAAAACTTGAATTCAAAGGGGAATAATATTCGGAAAGTGGGTTGGCAGCACTACAGGGTCACAGTAAGGTCGCAGAACTGAAACATTGGCCGGGGTTTTCCAGTCCCGTCCTGGGGGTTGCAGTGGGCCAGTCAAACGTCCCCTGACATCCGGCAGGACAGGACAGTCCTGGTGGCCGGTGTGGCTGGAAGATCTCGCCCATTGTTTCTCTCCCCACAGATGCTGACTGTCCTTCCGAGAATCCCCAGCATGTTCCGATTCTCCTCAGAAAAACTGGAACCTATTGAAGCAGAGTTTCGTTTCATCCGTGATTGGACTGCGGGTCAATGGTTGGACTGTCACTTTGTATTGGAGTCATCGAGGGTGGCACGGTGGCACAGTGTCTGGGGGTGGCACGGTGGCAGTGGTTAGCAATGCTGCCTCACAGCGCCAGGGACCCTGGTTCGATTCCCGGCTTGGGTCACTGTCTGTGCGGAGTCATAGAAAGAAATCATAGAAATCATAGAAACCCTACAGTGCAGAAGGAGGCCATTCGGCCCATCGAGTCTGCACCGACCACAATCCCACCCAGGCCCTACCCCCACATATTTACCCACTAATCCCTCTAACCTACGCATCCCAAAACTCTAAGGGACAATTTTTAACCTGGCCAATCAACCTAACCCGCACATCTTTGGACTGTGGGAGGAAACCGGAGCACCCGGAGGAAACCCACGCAGACACGAGGAGAATGTGCAAACTCCACACAGACAGTGACCCGAGCCGGGAATCGAACCCGGGACCCTGGAGCTGTGAAGCAGCAGTGCTAACCACTGTGCTACCGTGCCGCCCGGTCTGTGAGTCTGCACATTCTCCCCATGTCTGCGTGAGTTTCCTCCGGGTGCTCCGGTTTCCTCCCTACATGCTGGTTAGGTGCATTGGCCATGCTAAATTCTCCCTCAGTGTACCCGAACAGGCACCAGAGTGTGGCGACTAGGGGATTTCCACAGTAACTTCATTGCAGTGTCAATGTAAGCCTACTTGTGACACTAATAAATGAACTAGAATCATGGAGCATACAGCACGGAAACAGGCCCTTCGGCCCAACCGGTCCATGCTGTCTATGTGGCCCTCCCAGCTAGTCCCAATTGCCGTGTTTGGCCCATATCCCTCTAATCCTTCCCCATCCATGTACTTACCCGAATGCTGTTTAAATGCTGCTATTGTACCCGCCTCAACCACTCTCTCTGGCAGCTCATTCCATAAACGCACCACCCTCTGCATGAGGAAGTTGCTTCAGTGATTCAGGAGAGTTTTAAACTGAAGGAGAATGGCAAAGTACTCAAAAGGAGGCCGGAGCCTGTCAGATATTACTAGTGATGAGCTATTTGTTTCGTGGTGATGTGCTTTCTAACTATTTTTATCAGCACACTGCAGGGACATACTTTGCATTCATCACAAACAGATCAGAGATGGGATTGGATTATTTTTGAGTTGTACACGAGCTGGTTTGTGGCACTCTCGAAAACCTGTTACACTATCGCTCACTGTCCTCACCCATGCATGGAATTCCAGTGCCGAATGTCCATGTGATGGGACAATTGCTACTCATGAGATTCTAACCCAAGCTCGTGCTTCTGTTCAGTAGAACCATTATAATAGAATCGTAGAATCCCTACAGTGCAGAAATAGGCCATTCGGCCCATCGAACCTGCACCAACAACAATCCCATCCAGGTCCTATCCCCGTAACCCTACATATTTACCCCGTTAATCCCTCTAACCCACGCATCCTGAGGCAATTTAGCATGGCCAATCCACCTAACCTGCACATCTCGGGGCACTAAGGGGCAATTTAGCATGGTCAATCCACTAAACCTGCACATCTATGGACACTAAGGGGCAATTTAGCATGGTCAATCCACCAAACCTGCACATCTTTGGACACTAAGGGGCAATTTAGCATGGTCAATCCACCAAACCTGCACATCTTTGGACACTAAGGGGCAATTTAGCATGGCCAATCCACCTAACCAGCACATCTTTCGGACTGTGGGAGGAAACTGGAGCACCCGGAGGAAACCCACGCAGACACAGGGAGAACGTGCAAACTCCACATAGACAGTGACCCAAGCTAAGAATCGAACCCGGGTCCCTGGCGTTGTGAGGCAGCAGTGCTAACCACTGTGCCACCGTGCTACCCTATCGTCAGCAAAATGTGTGTCCGATTGTCTAAGCACATCGACTCCACTGCAGTACCAGACGTCAGTTTGATTTAGTTTTTACATGCTTCTGTTTGGAATGGGCGGCAGGGTGGCTTTGCTGCCTCACAGTGCCAGAGATCTGGGTTCAATTCCCAGCTTGGGTCATTGTCTTTGTGGAGTTTGCACGTTCTCCCCGTGTCTGCGTGGGTTTCCTCCGGGTGCTCCGGTTTCCTTCCACAGCCTGAAAGACGTGCTGGTTAGGGTGCATTGGCCATGCTAAATTCTCCCTCAGTGTACCCGAACAGGCGCCGGAGTGTGGCGACTAGGGGGTTTTCACAGTAACTTCATTGCAGTGTTAACGTAAGCCTACTTGTGGCACTAATAAATACATTTTAAAAGATTTCAAAGGCTGCAGTAAAAGTCTGACTGGCACAAAGTGGGCAGAGGAAGGACGTTCTGATGAAAGATCTTATGGACCATGATCATATAAACGTTTGGGTGATTTTCCGACTCTTCCCGCCAGCGGGAAACCTACAGAAATCAATGGGAAATCCTAGGCAATGGCGGGCAGTCTTTTGCCACCAAGAACCATGCCACAGGGGCAGGGTGAGAGGGCAGGAAATCCCTCCATTAACTCTGTTTTCCTCTACCTAGGCACTGCCTGACCTGCTGAGCTTGTCCAACATTTTCTGGTGCAGGGAAAGGGAGCTTTGTTTGACGCTGACTTACACCCAGGCACAAAGTACGACAAGATTACATGTTTTAAGACTTTTACTTCACAAACAAACTAAAATCAACACAGACTAAACATTACTTAATAGGCAACAAATATAGCAAACTGCACTTCCCCATTAACTAATTAACTCAACCAAAAATACTTTGGGCCCGATTTTACCATTTTCATTCTAAGTGCTGAATCTGGGCGCAATTCAGATCTGACTTGGAAAACTGCTCCCAGGCGCCCCCATACACACTCAGCCTGAAAAAAAATCGCGGGTCTGGATCATGCTGTGGGCGGGGCTTAGCGCGCCTGAAACGATCTGAGCTCTGAGCTGCGCATGCGCAGTGAGGAAAAAAGTTGAAAATCGTGCCGCTGTCACATCGCTCCTGAGCCGCAAAAAGCAGATAAAGCGGCCCAGGAGCGAAAAGCGGGAGCGATGGCCCCCACAGACATCACACCCACCCCCACTACGTAACTGTCCCCCTTATCCACCCACCCCCTCCGCTACCCAGACTGATCGTGACCCTTTGCCCCCTTTCCCCCCCACAGATTGTCCCCGCAGAGTGGCAGTGGACCCCCCTGCCCCCTCACCAGAGATCCATCTGGCCTCCCTCCCAATATATTTCACATACTCACAGCCGAGTACTTTGACAGTTTCACTCATTATGTGCGCGTGCACTATTATAGCTGTGGAATCCCTTCTCTCTGCTGCCTGCATTTGCAAAATCCACTGAGGTACATATCCAGGCCTTTATCGAAGTTGTATAATAATTCATATAGGTGTGCGTACAAATAATCGTTGTTTGATTCAACAACCTTTGCAATTGTGTTTAGCAACAGCCAACTTGCAGTAAATTCTAAGAGCTGCATTTCCAAGTTTGGAAGATAATTTGCGAAATGGTAATAAGATAATTTCTACTTCTTCTGAACTTGTTGGTGTAGGAGAAAAAAAACAACATTTATGGCAAGTGAAATATAATCTAAGTAGCATTTATAACAGGAATGATCAGAATTAGGAATATGATGGGATAGAATTAACTCCCCCCCCAACCCCACCAGAGAATGATGGGGCCTCCCCCACCACCCCCAACCCCCAAGAGAAAGTTCGGGCCTCTCCCCCCCCCCCACCACCAGACAATGATCTGGCCTCCCTCCTTCCTCCCTCCCCCCCGGCCCCCCCCCCCCAAACCAGACAACAATCGGGCCTCCCTCTTCCCTTCCCCCCCATCCACCAGAGCTACATCTGACCCGCCTCCTACTCTTCCTCTCCCCCCACCAGAAAATGACCGGACCTCCCTTCTCCCGCCCCCGCCCCCCACCACCAGAGAATGATCTGACCCGTTTCCCCCCTCTCCCTCCCCACTCCACCACCGATCTGAGTCAGAGAGCCGTCAGAGGCGCTGAACCTACCTCTTCAGAAGCTGGAGCGCCCGAAACAGACCTTTGCCGAGCAGGTCTGTTTGGCGCCGAATCTGGACGCGCGAACGCGATGGTAAAGGGGAAAATGATGGTAAAGTTGGGCGGGCAGTTCATTAATTCAATGCAAATGCATTTAAATCGCCGTTGCGCCCGTTTCGGGGGCGAATCGGATCGCGGCCATTTTCGGGCCTTGGTAAAATGGGTGCGGATCGCGTCAATGGCCTCAGGCCTGACTTTACCACGTTTTCACACCCGAAAACGGGCACAACGCAATGGTAAAATCGGGCCCTTTATGTCCCATTTGTACAATACGCCATACTCTCTCAGTGGGTATGATGATTAAGTCTCACGCTCCTCCAAGTTTTTCAGCGGATTCCCTTCTTCCTGCTACACCAGGGCAGGTTTCCCGGTATCCTGTCAAAGTCACTTCACTCAGTCCTCTGAGTATCACCGAATGGACTGCCAGCAACAACACCCAATCCAGCAACTCCTTGGTATTTAAGTCTCCATAAGTCCAGATTCGTTGAACAGAAAAATCAGTTCTCCTCAGCTTCATAGTCAGTGGCCAATACAGAACAATCCTTATTCCTCGGCTTTGCACAGCAGCAAATGTTTTTGGTCTCTCCCTCCTGCTTCGACATTTCGTCCTGGTTTTCCTTCCCCATATCAACCAAATCACATGGGTCTGTCTCCAGGAAGAGTGTTGCATGATTTCACCATCCCCCATTTCAGGGCATTAAATTAAAAGGGACAGTTTAAAACATAACCACCTTAGAAAGTTTCACATTCATTACAATTAGGTTAACCATGAACTACCTGTGGTTTTCATGAATGCAAGATCTTGAATGTTCGCAGAAAGCAGAGGTTGATTCCAGCATGGTGAAAACAACTTTACTGATGGTGTTGGGCGTGGTTAGCACCGGTGCTTCACAGCGCCAGGGACCCAGGTTCAATTCCGACCTCGGGTGATTGTCTGTGTGGAGTTTGCACATTCTCCCCATATCTGCGTGGGTTTCCTCCGGGTGCTCCGGTTTCCTCCCAATGTCCAAAGATGTGCGAGTTAGATTGATTAGCCATGCTAAATTGACCCTAGTGTCAGGGGGATCAGCAGGATAAATACGTGGGGTTATAGGGATAGGGTCAGGGTGGGATTATTGTCAATGCAGTTTTGATGGGTCGAATGGCCTCCTTCTGCACTGCAGGGATTGTATGGTGATTCCACTGAATGTGGGAGCTCTCACTAACTGTGCTCCTTGTCGATTTCTTCGAACAAACCTTCGCCAGCCATCTCTATCTGCGTCAGTTGGGTGACAATTGTTGATAACATTGTGCCTATTCTGCCAAACATGGAAGCAGCAATAATATAAATATATCAATTATTCCATTTCAACAATAGAGAAACATATTTTGAGAAAAGTTAGCACTTGTCCTAGGGGACCCGGGTTCGAATCCCGCCACTGCAGATGGTGGAATTTGAATTCAATAAAAAATATCCTAAATTAAGAATCTACTGATGACCATGAAACCATTGTTGGAAAGGCCCACCTGGTTCCTTTAGGGAAGGAAATCTGCTGTCCTTACCCGGTCTGGCCTACACGTGACTCCAGAGCCACAGCAATGTGGTTGACTCTCAACTGCCCTCCAAAGGCAACTAAGGATGGGCAATACATACTGGCCAGCCAGCAACGCCCATGTCCCATGAATGAATTTTTAAAAAATGTTTCTGCAGTTAATTTCTTTCCAAGCACACATCCATAGTCCTCGTTGCCAGTTTTTGTTATGTATTGAAGACATGATAGACGGGACAGACTTTGATTAAAAATGAACAGAGTTTTATTAATGTTGTGTGCTCTCTTCCATGGCTGCTTCTGAGAATCCTAGAATCCCTACAGTGCAGTGGGAGGACATTCAGCCCATCGAGGCTGCACTGACAACAATCCCAGCCAGGCCCCATCCCCATAACCCCACATATTTACCCTGCTAATCCCCCTGAGACTAAGAGGTAATTTAGCATGGCCAATCCACCTAACCTGTACATCTTCGGAGGATACAGGAGAACCCGGAGGAAACTCACGTAGACACGGGGAGAACGTGCAAACCCCACACAGAAAGTCATCCAAGGCCGGAATTGAACCTGGGTCCCTGGCGCTGTGAGGCAGCAGTGCTAACCACTGTGCCACCGTGGCTATCTCTTTCTCTGCTTCCCACACTAAGTCTACTACAACACCCAGTGCATACATTAATACAGCATAGCTCCAGTGAGCCAATAGGAATAAATGTAAATACATAACATTACACTGGGGCGGCATGGTGGCACAGTGGTTAGCACTGCTGCCTCACAGTGCCTGGGACCTGGTAACGCCAGCATCTCCACAACCTGGGTTCAATTCCAGCCTCGGGTCACTGTCTGTGTGGAGTTCGCACATTCTCCCCGTGGGTTTGCGTGGGTTTCCTCCGGGTGCTCCAGTTTCCTCCCACAATCCAAAGATGTGTGCGTTAGGTGGATTGGCCATGCTAAATTGCCCCTTAGTGTCAGGGGGACTGGCTAGGGTAAATGCATGGGGTTATGGGGATAGGGACTGGGTGGGATTGCTGTCGGTGCAGACTCGATGGGCTGAATGGCCTCCTTCTGCACTGTAGGGAATCTAAGATTCTGTAACAATCTAGGAAAGGGATAGCTGCAAGAAATTAATGGAAAGAGTGCTGCCCTGAAGGAGTGACAGGTCCGATACGGCTGCAACTCCTTTCTGTCGATAGAGAAGAGGCCTTGCTCCCTCAGGGTGGTGAATACCTCAGACAGTGCTCTCACCATTAGAAACCTGAGCTGGAGTAATGAATAGAAAAGCAGTATCACATTGATAATGAGATGTTGGATGTGAATGTGGCGGAACCAGTTTTTCAAACTGCGACAGGAACTCCAGCAGGTTAACACCAAACAGAGACGGATTCAGTCTCAGCCCAGGCAGTGACCTGATTATCACTGGTGCGGGTATGAAATGGTTCCAAACTCTTGGCTTTGCCACGGCTACTTTCTGTGAAACAGATACATTTCAGTAACCACAGCAAAGGATATGAGATAATGTTCGATTAGATGATGAACGTTTTGAGGTCAATCACTGTTCTCTCTTCCAGTTCTTTCCGGCCCACCTTCAGCTGTATGCAAATAGTGCTCTGTAAATGCAAACCATTTGCCCAGTGAATCCTTATGTGTTAAATTTGTATCTACAGATTCAACAGCAAAACCTGACATTTGGGCGGCACGGTGGCACAGTGGTTGGCACTGCTGCCTCACAGCGCCAAGGACCCGGGTTCGATTCCTGGCTTGGGTCACTGTCTGTGTGGAGTTTGCACGTTCTCCCCGTGTCTGCGTGGGTTTCCTCCGGGTGCTCCGGTTTCCTCCCACAGTCCAAAGATGTGCGGGTTATGTGGATTGGCCATGATAAATTGACCCAAGTGTCAGTGAGATTAGCAGGGTAATCATGAGGGGTTGTGGGGATAGGGCTTGGGTGGGATTGTGGTCAGTGCAGACTCGATGGGCCGAATGGCCTCCTTCTGCACTGTAGAAATTCTATGATTCTATTCTACGATTTATGTAACAGTTCTGCCTCACATCGCCAGGGACCTGGGTTCGATTCCTGGCTTGGGTCACTGTCTGTGCAGAGTCTGCACGTTCTCCCCGTGTCTGCGTGGGTTTCCTCCGGGTGCTCTGGTTTCCTCCCACAGTCTGAAAGTCGTGCTGGTTAGGTGCATTGTCCGTGCTAAATTCTCCCTCAGTGTACCCGAACAGGAGCCGGAGTGTGGCGACTAGGGGATTTTCACAGTGATTTCATTGCAGTGTTAATGTAAGCCTACTTGTGACACTAATAAATAAACTTTTAAAAAAATGATTTGATTTATTATTGTCATATGCATTAACATACAGTGAAAAGTATTGTTCCTTGTGCCCTATATAGACAAAGCATACCATTCATAGAGAAGGAAAGGAGAGAGTGCAGAATGTAGTGTTACAGTCATGGCTAGGGTGTAGAGAAAGATCAACTTAATGCGAGGTAGGTCCATTTAAAAGTCTGTTGGCAGCAGGGAAGAAGCTGTTCTTGAGTCGGTTGGTATGTGACCTCAGACTTTGGTATCTTTTTCCTGAAGGAAGAAGGTGGAAGAGAGAATGGCCGGGGTGCGTGGGGTCCTTAATTATGCTGGCTGCTTTTCCGAGGCAGCGGGAAGTGTAGGCAGAGTCAATGGATGGGAGGCTGGTTTGCGTGATGGATTGGGCTACATTCACAACGCTTTGTAGTTTCTTGCTGTCTTGGGCAGAGCAGGAGCCGTACCAAGCTGTGATACATCCAAACAAAAACACCTTAAAGGTGGAACAGTGGAGGTTTTTTGTGGCAAATGGAAGGTCAAAAACTAGGAGCAGAACCTCCCCCCCCCCACCCCAAACACCACCCACCCCCCGCACTCTGTTTTCCAGCAGCAGAGGCAACTTGCCATTGGCCACCGATGGGATCTTCCAGTCTCGCCAATGTCTATGGCATTTTGCCTGTCCCGCTGCCAGAAGGGCCGGAAAATTCCACCCCAGGTGTTATGACCACGGCAGATGTTAGTTGCTGAGTCAGTCCAATCCCAGAGGGAAACTTGAGTTACGGACTGTAAACCTTTTTTTGTATTCTGAAAGTGTGAAGAAACCTCTTGATGCAGTAGAATTCCAGTAACACTTCTGGGATTTTTAAAATTAAAAGACTTTCTAAGAAAAAGGAAAGAAGACTTAAGTACACATGATTACAGTTACACAGTTAAAACAGTCTTACAAACCATCCTCCCAAAAAACCTGTTTGGTCAGACCCACAGATATACACCTTCCAGATGTTCAACTATAAAAATCCAGTAATATCACCCAGGGCAAAGCTTCTGTCACTTTAGTGAAGGTCGACCACACAACTCACTTCCATTCTGCAGCGGAAATCTAAGAAAGCTCAAAAGCAACTTTGCTCCCTGCAACAACGACCCTTCGAACTTGATTGGAAGGCAGATTGAAACTTCACACCTTCACCCAGCACAGAGTCGAGCCGTCGATGTCTTCCCCACATCGAGTCTGCACCAGCAACAATCCCACCCAACTACCCTGTAACCCTATGTATTTACCCTGCTAATCCCCTGACACTAAGGGGTAATTTAGCACGGCCAATCCATCTAACCCGCACATCTTTGGGCTGTGGGAGGAAACCGGAGCACCCGGAGGAAACCCACGCAGACACGGGGAGAACGTGCAAACTTCACACAGACAGTGACCCGAGGCTGGAATTGAACCCGGGTCCCTGGCGCTGTGAGGCAGTGCTAACCACTGCCACCGTGCGCCCCTGCCTTTAGCCAAAGTCCTCAAATGTTTCATTTTCAGGTATTTATCCCATTGCCTTCTTGATTGAATCTGCCTCCGTCCTACTTTGAGGTAGCACATTGCAGATCCTAACAACTCGGTGTTGCTTCTTTTGCAAATCATCTTAAGTCAGTGCCTGCTCATTTTTGACCCTTCCACCAGTGGAAACAGTTTCTCACCATCCAAGCCAGGAATCAAGTTTCTGGAGGCTGGAGGCTGGCCAGCTGGTGAGGAGAGTATATAGCCTAGTCTGGAGGTGACAAAGTACAGGGGTGAGTTTCAGCAGGAGCTGGGCTGAGGCTGGTAGGGAGATGGGCTACGTTAGCGAAGTGGATGTCATAAGTCATTGTGCATGTAGAGAATATGGCCATTGGATGTAAGGCAATGCTATTTCAAAATGGGAACATTGTGTGAAAGATTTTGAGACGTTTGGATCATTAACGTGTCACATAAAAGTCTTCATTTTACTGGAAACATCGTATCATTGGATGCTAGGGCATACTGCAATGTAAGAACATAAGGAATGTAGTCACCTCATTGCGGTGGCACAGTGGTTAACACTGCTGCCTCACAGCACCAGGGACCCGGGTTCAATTCCAGCCTCAGGTGACTATATATGTGGAATCTGCACATTCTCCCCGTGTCTGCGTGGGTTTCCTCCGGGTGCTCCGGTTTCCTCCCACAGTCCAAAGATATGCAGGTTAGGTTGACTGGCCATGATAAATTGACCGCGAGTGTCAGGGGGATCGATGGGGTAAATACGTGGGTTTATGGGATTGGGTGGATGGGATTATTGTTGGTTCAGGCCGGATGGGCTGAATGACCTCCTTCTGCGCTGTCAGGATTCTATGAGAAAGGATATTTTAAAAATTCATTTGTGGGACATGGGCATCACTGGCTGACCAGCATTTATTGCCCATCCCTAGTTGCCCTTGAAGGGCAGTTGAGAGTCAACCACATTGCTGTGGCTCTGGAGTCACATGTAGGCCAGACCGGGTAAGGACGGCAGATTTCCTTCCCCAAAGGACATTAGTGAACAAGATGGGTTTTTCTGACAATCGACAATGGTTTCATGGTCATCAGTAGATTCTTAATTCCAGATATTTTTTATGGAATTCAAATTCCACCATCTGCCGTGGCGGGATTCGAACCCGGGTCCCCGGAACATTAGGTGAGTTTCTGGATTAATGGTCTTGTGAAAATACCACCAGGCCATCGCCTCTCCCTTTTCAAAGGAGGTTTACGAGGATGTTGCCAGGACTGGGAAATTGCAGCGATGAGGAAAGATTGGATAGGCTGGGGTTGTTCTCCTGGGAACAGGAATGACTGAGGTGAGATTTGATTGAGATGCATTGAATTGTGGGGTTCTGGATAGAGTGGATGGGATAAGGTCTATTGCCTTTAGCAGAGAGGTCAGTGACTGGCTGGGGAGAAGGTGGCAAGTGATTGATAGAGGGATTAGAGGGGGAAAGAGGATTTTATTTTTCACCCAGAGATTTTTGGGAGGTCTGTAACTCACTGTCTGAAAGGACTGTAGAGGCAGAAGCCTTCAAATTATTTAAAATATCTCTGGATCTGCACCTCAAGTTGCCGTAATGTAGAGATACGGGCCAAATACTGGAAGGTGCTGGAGTGAGCTTGGCTCCTTATTTATTGGCCAGCACAGGCCTGATGGGCCAAGTGGCCTCTTTCTGTGCCATAAACGTTCTATGATTCTACTAGGAGTAGACCATTCAGTCCCTCGAGCCTGCTCTGCCATTCAGTGTGACCGTAGCTGATCTGACGGTGGTCTTAGCTCCACTCCGTGCCTCGCCTCCCAATAACCCTTCATTCCCTAGCAGATCAAGAATCTAACTGGGCCCTGATTATATTCAATGACCCAGTCAACAGTGCTCTGAGGGGCAGGGGCACAGTGGTTGGCACTGCTGCCTCACAGTGCCAGGGATCTGGGTTCGATTCTGGTCTCCAGTTACTGTGTAGGTTTCCTCCAGGTACTCCAGTTTCCTCCCACACTCCAAAGGCAAAGAACAAAGAAAATTACAGCACAGGAACAGGCCCTTCAGCCCTCCAAGCCCCCACCGACCATGCTGCCCGACTGAACTAAAGCCCCCTACCCTTCCGGGGACCATATCCCTCCATTCCCATCCCATCCATGTATTTGTCAAGAGGCCCCTTAAAACTCACTATCGTATCTGCTTCCACTACCTCCCCCGGCAGTGAGTTCCAGGCACCCACCACCCTCTGTATAAAAAACTTGCCTCGTACATCCCCTTTAAACCTTGCCCCTCGCACCTTAAACCTATGCCGCTTAGTAATTGACTCTTCCACCCTGGGAAAAAGCTTCTGACCATCCACTCTGTCCATGTCCCTCATAATCTTGTAGAATTCTATCAGGTCGCCCCTCCACCTCCATTGTTCCAGTGAGAACAAACCAAGTTTCTCTAACCTCTCCTCGTAGCTAATGCCCTCCATGCCAAGCAACAAGCTGGTCATTCTTTTCTGGACCCTCTCCAAAGCCGCCACATCTTTCTGGTAGTAACATGCGGGTTAGGTGGATTGGCCATGCTAAATTGTGTCCCAAGATGTGTAGGTTAGGGGATTAGTGGCATAAATACATGAGGTTATGGGGAAAGGGTCTGGGTGAGATAAAAAAAAGTTGAGTGTGTGCAGAGTTGATGGGCTGAATGGTCTCCTTCTGTACTGAAGGGATTCCATGGGTGGAATTTTCCCATCCCACCTGCCACGGGGATTGTAACCGATGGACCAGGCAAAGGATCCATTGAATTGACCTCAGGCGGGATTTTCCGGTCTTGGAGCGAGCGCGGCTGGAAATCCCCGCCCTATGATTCGATGAAGGTGTGAATCATAGAATCCTACAGTGCAGAAGGAGGCCGTTCAGCCCATCAAGCCTGTGCCCACCACAATCCCACCCAGGCCCTATTCTCAGAACCCCATGCATTTACCCTAGCTAGCTCCCCTGACACTGAGGGGCAATTTAGCATTGCCAATGCACCTAACCCGCACGTCTTTCAGATTGTGGGAGGAAACTGGAGCACCCGGAGGAAACCCACGCAGACACGGGGAGAACGTGCAAACTCCACACAGACAGTGAACCAAGCTGGAAATCGAACCCAGGTCTCTGGCGCTGTGAGGCACCAGCGCTAACCACTGTGCCACCTTATCAGGCTATTGAGTTGGATGGTCAGCCATGATCGTAATGAACGGTGAAGCAGGCTCGAATAGCCGAATGGCCTCTTCCTGCTCCTATTTTCTATGAAGGTTAAAATGAGAGATTCAGTCTCATCTGTGCTCGAACTGGGAGACCCCTTATTTTGGAACTGTGCCTCCCAGATGCAGATTCCCCCGTGAGGAAGGTGAGTCACATCAAATATTTAAAGCGAGAATATCATTTTGTCTCAAAGTGCATTCTCCAGAGTGTTTGGGGCCGGGCTTACCTGAGGAATGAGGATTTGCTTCTCCCTGTCACACAAGTTGGGAGGGGCAGAACCTCCATCCTCCAATAGGGAGCACTCACCTCGCCAAGCAGAGCAAGGGTGCCAATCAAAGCCAGTTGCTGGGCAACCGTGGGAGATTGGCCAAGGGGCAACCAATGGGCAAGCAAGGGGGCGGCAGGAGCTGGCCAATGGGGCAAAGTGATGGGCGGGCACTGGGTCTTCAGCTCCTGTCAATCACCACTGGAGCTCACAGGTAAAGTGTCGAGTGTAGAGGACAGGTGAGCACTCCAGCTCTCTCTCTCTTTCTCTTACACACTGTCTACAGGGGGATAGAAAAGCAGAATTCTCACTCTTTGCCATCGCAGTGACTGTGGAGGATAAGGATTTATCATCATCGCTTCCCTCTGAAACCAGCACTCAGGGGCAGCCAAGATGTTTAAAAAGAAATCCAAGAATGTAACGCCTCCCAAAACCAAGTAAGTGCTGTCCTATTTATTTGCGCATTTTCAAAGTGCATTTTTAGTTATTGTTAAGCGTGCATTCATTACCTGATGTTTTCCAAGCCTTTCTGTCTGATTTAAAAATTCAATAAGGTTCTATTTTGTCGCCCCCCACAAAGTTTGAAAAATACCTTTGAACTGCCTATAGCTTTCCTAATTAAAAATTACTTTCAAAACACCCTTCAAACTCAACAAGGGAGGGTGTGGCCGTACAGGCAAACTTAAGAAGTCTGATTAAAGCAGGAACGAGGAACATGAAAGATTGCGATACTGAGATCTAAAGTCCATCAACATTGCCCTAACTTGCTTCAATCTCCAGTATCAGTGGTTGGAGGGCTTACTGTCTTAAATAGGAAAATTGAGTCTATCTGTGCACTGCCCAGTCAGTGCATACGAAACAACGGTTAGCCCATTTACAGATTGTTCAGTGCAGTAAGTAGTCTCACAACAGCAGGTTAAAGTCCAACAGGTTTATTTGGTAGCACGAGCTTTCGGAGCGCTGCCCCTTCATCAGGTGAGTTGACCAGGATGCTGCCCCTTCATCACCCACCTGATGAAGGAGCAGCGCTCCGAAAGCTCGTGCTACCAAATAAACCTGTTGGACTTTAACCTGGTGTTGTGAGACTTCTTACTGTGCCCACCCCAGTCCAACACCGGCAACTCCACATCATGTTCACAGCAGAGTCATTGAATCCCTGCAGGAGGCCATTTGGCCCACCGGGTCCGTAACGACCACAATCCCACCCAGGCCCCATTCCCGTTAAACATGATTTACCCCGCTAATCCCCCTGACAGGGTCAATTTAGCATGGCCAATCAACCTAACCCACACATCTTTGGAGCGTGGGAGGAAACCGGAGCACCTGGAGGAAACCCACGCAGACACGGGGAGAATGTGCAAACTCCTCGCAGTGTCCCAAGCCGGGAATCGAACCCGGGTCCCTGGCGCTGTGAGGCAGCAGTGCTAATCACTGTGTTACCGTGAGTCATACAGTCACGAAACGTTAACTCTGCTTCTCTCTCCACACACGCTGCCAGACCTGCCGAGTTTTTAGTCCAACATTTTCTATTTTTATTTCAGATTTCCTGTGGTATTTTGCATTTATTACAGACTGATCTCATTTGCTTATCTTACCCGATATTGCTCATGACACCAAAGAAATCTCTCGCATATCCTAATCAGTATTGCAAAATCTTTTTTTGAAGTTTAAGTTTATTTATTAGTGTCATAAGTAGGTTTACATTCACACTGCAATGAAGTTGCTGTGAAAATCCCCTAGTCGCCGCACTCCGGCACCTGTTCGGGTGAGGGAGAATTTAGCACGGCCAATCCACCTCACCAGCAGGTCTCTCGCACTGTATCTGATTGCAATGAAATGGGTGGAGTTCAGCCCGGTCAACGATTAGCAAGTGACTAATTCTCAACAAGTGCAACGATGATTCACAAAGAACAAAGAAAATTACAGCACAGGAACAGGCCCTTCAGCCCTCCAAGCCCCCACCGACCATGCTGCCCAACTGAACTATAACCCCCTACCCTTCTGGGGACCGTATCTCTCTATTCCCATCCCATTCATGTATTTGTCCAGGTGCCCCTTAAAAGTCACTATCGTATCTGCTTCCACTACCTCCCCCGGCAGCGAGTTCCAGGCACCCACCACTCCCTGTGTAAAAAAACTTGCCTCGTACATCTCCTTTAAACCTTGCCCTCACGCCTTAAACCTGTGCCCCCGAGTAATTGACTCTTCCACCCTGGGAAAAAGCTTCTGACTATCCACTCTGTCCATGTCTCTCATAATCTTGTAGACTCCAACAGGTGGCCCCTCAACCTCCATCATTCCAGTGAGAACAAATCAAGTTTCTTCAACCTCTCCTCATAGCTAATGCCCTCCATACCAGGCAACATTTTTGTACCCTCTCCGAAGCCTCCACATCCTTCTGGTAGTGTGGCGACCAGAATTGAACACTATATTCCAAGTGTGGCCTAACTAAGGTTCTATAAAGCTGCAACATGACTTGCCAATTTTTAAACTCAATGCCCTGGCCGATGAAGGCAAGCATGCCGTATGCCTTCTTGACTACCTTCTCCACCTGCGTTGCCACTTTCAGTGACCTGTGTACCTGTACACCCAGATCCCTCTGCCTATCAATATTCTTAAGGGTTCTGCCATTTACTGTATATTTCCTCAAGAAATAATTCTCCACAAATTCACAATGAATGCAAGGAGGAGAGATTTTCTTACTCAGGGGGCTGTTGGGATCTGGAATGTGCTGCCTGGAGGAGTGGTGGAGACGGATTCTATTGGAGATTTCAAAAGAGCGCCGGATACATATTAGAAAGTGATGAATTTAGAAGGATGCGGAGATAGCGCTGAGCAGTTCTGTCAGAGGCTGGTGCCGTTTAAAAACAGCGAGGTTATGGTGCAGCTGTATAAGGTGCTGGTGAGGCCACACCTGGAGTACTGTGTACAGTTTTGGTCTCCTTACTTGAGAAAGGATATACTGGCACTGGAGGGGGTGCAGAGGAGATTCATTCGGTTGATTACGGAGTTGAGAGGGTTGGCTTATGAGGAGAGACTGAGTAGACTGGGACTATACTCATTGGAATTCAGAAGAATGGGATCAGCCATGATCATAATGAATGGCAGTGCAGGCTCGAAGGACTGAATCATAGAGTCCCTACAGTGCAGAACGAGGCCATTCGGTCCATTGACTCTGCACCAACCATAATCCCACCCGGGCCTTATCCCCATAACCCCATGTATTTACCCTGCTAATCCTCCTGACACTAAGGGGCAATTTACCATGGCCAATCAACCTAACCTGCACATCTTTGGACAGTGGGAGGAAACCGGAGCACCCGGAGGAAACCCACGCAGACACAGGGAGAACGTGCAAACTCCACTCAGACAGTGACCCAAGCTGGGAATCGAACCCAGGTCCCTGGCGCTGCGAGGCACTGTGCTAACCACTGTGCCACCATGCTGCTCTCCTTTCTATGCTTCCATGACTCTAACTTTGTGGTTGGCACCAAACTGGATACAGAGGCCCAAGACTTTAACCAATGTGCAATAATGCAGAGGAACCTCGATGAGTTTAGTCAATGGGTAGAAAAACTTGGATTGAATTCAACACAGGGAAGTGTGAGATTTGATTTAAAATGTTGGAACATGGCACAAACATTGTATAGTAAGGTTCATGTAGTAACCCAGCTGGATGGAAGGTCAGAGGGTTTTGTTAGATCGATTGTTATGTTGGATGTTTGCAGAAAGGCTGTGACTAATGAGTGAGTGAAGGTAGTGTTGAAGTTGTAACTGGTCTAAGTGAGAGGCCTTTGGAGCACACTGCTGATTTTGTGCTGTAATTGTGACAAAGTTGTAATGTCATCGGGGGGCGTTCTATGAGACTGCTTCCTGCAATTAGATCATAGAATCCCTACAGTACAGAAGGAGGCCATTCGGCCCATCATGTCTGCACCCGACCACAATCCCAACCAGGCCCTATTCCCACAACCCCTGCTAATCCCCCTGACACTAAGGTCAATTTAACATGGCCAATCAACCCAACCCACACATCTTTGGATAGTGGGAGGAAACCCGGAGCACCCGGAGGAAACCCACGCAGACCCGGGGAGAATGTGCAAACTCCACACAGACAGTGACCCGAGGCCGGAATTGAACCCGGGTCCCTGGCGCTGTGAGGCAGCAGCGTCACGCATGGTGTTGCCCATTCAGTGTTGACTATTGAAGGAAATTTGTTGAACCTCATTTTCTGGAGAAGAGGAGGAAAGGAATATAACTGTTTGAGGTCTTATAAGATTTTCAAGGATGCACAGAAATTAGTTTCTCAGTCAGGTTCCAGAACTGAGGATGAAACAACATCAGGGTAATGAGGAAATTTAGGCAATGTATTCTTTAGATAACGGTTGATAATTGTGGACCTGGTTACTGGCAGGACTTGGACATATATCACCATTCCGTTATTATCACTGGGTCAAAACCCTGGCATTCCTTCCCCAACAGAACAATGGAAGCAGTTTCACCATATAACATATGGGGAGGTGGTGGTGTAGTGGTAGCATCACTGGACTAATAATCTAGAGGTCTAGGCTAATGCTCTGGGGACCCGGGTTCAAATCCCACCACGGCAGCTGGTGAAATTTGAATTCAAATCAAATGAACCAGCATCAGTAAATAAAAATCAGGAATATCAAGCTAGTGTCTGTAAAAATAACCATGAAATTGTTATCTTAAAATCCCTACAGTTCAGAATGAGGCCATTTGGCCCATTGAGTGTGTACCAACTGTCCATCAGAGCATCCCGCATTTATCCCCTTAACCTACACATTTTTGGACACGAAGGGGCAATTTAGCATGGCCAATCCACCTAACCTGCACATCTTTGGGGAGTGGGAGGAAACCCATGCAGACACGGGGAGAATGTGCAGACTCCATGCAGACAGTCACCCAAGCCGGGAATTGAACCCGGGTCCCTGGCACTGTGAGGCAGCAGTGCTAACCACTGTGCCACTGTGGGGCCTTGCTTATTTCACAAAAATGGAGGCAGGGCACAGAATGCAAAGGCTGCAATGTATTCAATAGGGAGAATGTTACCGGGCCTGTCCAATGTCGTGCAGGTTTGACAGCATTCTATCCCAGTGCCTGCAGCATTGAAACCAATGCAAAACATTCCCTTCAACCCAAAGCCCATCCCAATTAAGGAAAGTAATATCACCATGCAAACTTCCCGATCTGGTCTTTCCACTCCTGTCACAGTGTACATCACAGCACTGAGACACACCCAGAATTTGGACAGAAGAAGTGCATCTTGCACCGAATTTCTTCAAATTTTAGGTGGGGCGGCATGGTGGCACAGTGGTTAGGACTGCTGCCTCACAGCGCCAAGGACCCGGGTTCGAATCTTGGCTTGGGTCACTGTCTATGCAGAGTTTGCACGTTCTCCCTGTGTCTGCGTGGGTTTCCTCCAGGTGCTCCGGTTTCCTCCCACAGTCTAAAAGACGTGCTGGTTAGGTGCATTGGCCGTGCTAAATTCTCCCTCAGTGTACCCGAACAGGCGCCGGAGTGTGGCCACTAGGGGATTCTCACAGTAACTTCATTGTAGGACAAGGACTGCAGATACATGGGAGCACCACCACCTGCAAGTTCCCCCCCAAACCACTCACCATCCTGACTCGGAAATATATCGCCATTCCTTCGCAGTCGCTGGGTCAGAATCCTGGAATTCCCTCCCTAATGGCATTGTGGGTCAACCCACAGCACGTGGACTGCAGCGATTCAAGAAGGCAGCTCACCACCACCTTCTCAACTAGGGATGGGCAATAAATGCTGGCCAGCCAGTGACACCCATGTCCCAGGAATGAATGAAAAAATATGAACCCACTTGTGACACTAATAAACTTTAACTTTAAACTTGGTTGCGGTGAGATTTGATATTCTAACATCAGACGCAAGTCTTCAAAAGAAATTGAACGTAAAATAAGTTTTTAAGGAAAGGAATGTCAGCAATGCAGTAGTTATTCCAGCAAATTCGTTTGAACAAAGTAATGTGTGGTTAGTTAAATTCTAACAGCATTTAATGAATTTTATGTTATCAGTAACTGGAATCCCTAACAGCCAAATTCCACCTGGTTAGAGTTTAAATTTTTAAAGTTTATTTATTAGCCTCACAAGTAGGCTTACATTAACACTGCAATGAAGTTACTGTGAAAATCCCCTAGACGCCACACTCTGTTCAGGTACACTGAGGGAGAATTTAGCATGGCCAATGCACCTAACAAGCACGCCTTTCGGAGTGTGGGAGGAAACCGGAGCACCCGGAGGAAACCCACGCAGACACGGGGAGAATGTGCAGACTCCACACAGATAGTGACCCAAGCCGGGAATCGAACCCAGGTCCCTGGGAAACAGGCCCTTCAGCCCAACTTGTCTATGCCACCCAGTTTTTACCATGATTATTGGTTTGAGAGAGCACAAATCTGGGGCGGCACAGTGACACAGTGGTTGGCACTGCTGCCTCACAGCGCCAGGAACCTGGGTTCGATTCCCGGCTTGGGTCACGTTCTCCCCGTGCCTGAGTGGGTTTCCTCTGGATGCTCCGGTTTCCTCCCGCAGTCCAAAGATGTGCGGGTTAGGTGGATTTGCCATTCTAAATTGCCCCTTAGTGTCAGGGTAGCTAGGGTAAATGCATGGGGTTATTGGGATAGGACCTGGGTGGGATTGTGGTCGGTGCAGACTCGATGGGCCGAATGGTCTCCTTCTGCACTGTAGGATTCTAAATCTGTGCAACATTCAGTTATAAAAGCTTTTGAGTCACTGAATACAGCAAAATAAAGGGACTTTTAAAAATAAAGTTTCAGCTGTCCAGAATTGAGACAAAGTTAGGATGGCCTTACCGAATGATGAGGAATCTGTATCACTTGGCGCGACACTGTTGTCTCGAAGAAACGAGCTTCAGGAATTTTACCTCAATGGCTCGGTAGCTATTGTGTGATCACTACAGAGAAAATACATTGAACAGGGAAACTAAAAGCAGCCTTAAATGTAATGATTCTGCTAAACCCTGGCTTAGGAAGCTGGCTCTGCAGAAATATCATCTGAATTTAGTCACATATTTGTTGTAGACCTGTTTTATTTGCCTAACTTTTCTCCTGTCTACTTTGACACCCTCAATCTTAACAGTGGAACAGTGTACGGATAGCGATCAGTGCTGTCACTGGATTAATAACCCAGAGATCGGGGCCAGAACTCTCCGATGCTGTACCTCAGTTGCCATCTCTGCCAGCGAGAATGGAGAATTTGGCGCTCAGCCAAATCTCCATTCACAGCGGCAGGACTGGAGAATCCCAGCCACGGGGCGAGGTTGGAGAATCCCGGCTCTGGTTAATGATCTAGGAACATGCGTTCAAATCTCAGTGTTGTAGCTGAGGGAATTTCAAAGCTCAATTAATAAATCTGAAATATAAAGCTAGTCTTAGTCACCTTGATAACTATGATTGAGGGAGGCACAATGGCACAGTGGTTAGCACTGCTGCCTCACAGCGCCAGGGACCCGGGTTCGATTCCCGGCTTGGGTCACTGTCTGTGTGGAATCTGCACGTTCTCCCCGTGTCTACGTGGGTTTCCTCCAGGTGCTCTGGTTTCCTCCCACAGTCCCAAAGATGTGCGGATTAGGTGGATTGGCCATGCTAAATTGTCGCTGAGTGTCAGAGGGCACTGACAGGGGAAATATGAGGGGTTACAGGGATAGGGCCTGGATGGGATTGTTGTCGGTGCAGGCTCGATGGGCTGAATGGCCTCCTTCTGCACTGTAGGATTCAATGAACGTTGCTAATAAAAACCATCTGGTTCACTAATGCCTTTTAGGGAAGGAAATCTGTCATCCTTACCTGGTCTGGCCTACAGGACTTCAGCCCATAAAACAGAAAATAGAAGCAGTAGGAGGCCATTCGGTCCTTTGAGCCTGCTCGGCCAATCGTTATGATCAAGGCTGTTCATCCAACTGAATAGCCTGATCTCGCCTTCCCCCATACCCCTTGAGTGCACCTGATGAAGGAGCAGCGCTCCGAAAGCTTGTGCTACCAAATAAACCTGTTGGACTTTAACCTGGTGTTGTGAGACTTGTCACTGTGCCTACCCAGTCCAACGCCGGCATCTCCACATCATGGCAGAGGGATTAGCAGGGTAAATATGTGCGGTTACAGGAATAGGGCCTGGGTGGGATTGTTGTCAGTGCAGGCTCGATGGGCGAATGGCCTCCTTCAGCACTGTGGGTATTCTATGAGGAGTCAGGCCTATCAGCTATGCGAGGAATGCACTGGGTGTGTTTGACACGCCATAGTAAAACAGGGTTGAAACCAGTCTAACTTCAGTACGGTGGTTAACTATTTGGGAACTGGAATTCCAAGTATGTGACAGGGGAAGAGATACCAATGGACTGCTGGATGATGTGGCTGGAAATACCGACAGCTGTTAGTGAAATGACTGCGTTCCTGCAGTAAGAGTTGAGTGCTAACCTTCCCATTGTTTTAACAACATGAGTGGAATGAGAGCGTCAACTTGACATAATCCCCTGTAGTTCTCGCTTAAACTCTAACTGAATCTCTGCCACGAACCCGCAGATTTATTTATTGTGGCCACTTCAATTTCAGATCCTTCAGATTCATCAAAGTTAATAACACCTCGCAGGTCCCTGGTCAATTCTGAATCTCTCTGTGGCACTTTCAGAACTTTCCATTGCAGTGGAAGAGGTTCTGGTTTGACTGGTCAAAATGCTAGCCACATTTCCCAATATTGTATATTTATTTCATTGTACTGCCCATCATCGCAAATGTTTCATCCAATCCCTACAGTGCAGGAGAGGCCATTCGGCCCATCGAGTCTGCACAGGCTCTCCGACAGAGCATCCCACCCAGGCCCTATTACCGTAACCCCACATACTTACCTCACTAATATCCTTAACCTACACATCTTGGGACACTAAGGGACTTGATGGTTTGAGTTATAAGGAGAGACTGGATAGACTGGGACTTTTTTCTCTGGAGCGTAGGAGGCTGAGCAGTGATCTCATAGAGATCTATAAAATAATGAGGGGCATAGATCAACTAGATAGTCAGCATCTTTTCCCAAAGGTAGGGGAGTCTAAAACTAAAGGGCATAGGTTAAAGGTGAGAGGGGAGAGATACAAAAGTGTCCAGAGGGGCAATCTTTCACACAGAGGGTGGTGAGTGTCTGTATAAAAGCAGGGAGGTCTTGCTGCAATTGTACAAGGTACTGGTGAGGCCGCAACTGGAGTACTGTGTGCAATTTTGGTCCCCTTATTTGCGGAAGGATGTATTGGCCTTGGAGGGAGTACAGACAAGGTTCACCAGGTTGATACCGGAGATGAGGGGGTTAGCTTATGAGGAGAGATTGAGTAGATTGGGCCTGTACTCGTTGGAGTTTAGAAGGTTGAGGGGAGATCTTATAGAGACATATAAGATAATGAAGGGGCTAGACAGGGTAGAGGCAGAGAGATTCTTTCCACTTAGAAAGGAAACAAGAACCAGAGGACACAGTCTCAAAATAAGGGGGGGTCAGTTTAGGACAGAGTTGAGGAGGAACTTCTTCTCTCAGAGGGTAGTGAATCTCTGGAATTCTCTGCCCATTGAAGCAGTGGAGGCTACCTCGTTAAATATGTTTAAGTCACAGGTAGATAGATTTCTGATCAATAAGGGAATTAAGAGTTATGGGGAGCGGGCGGGTAAGTGGAACTGAACCACTATCAGATCAGCCATGATCTTATTGAATGGTGGGGCAGGCTCGAGGGGCTAGATGGCCTACTCCTGCTCCTATTTCTTATGTTCTTATGTTCTTATGAACAAGCTGCCAGAGGTAGTAGTAGAGGTGGGTACAATTTTGTCTTTGAAAAAGCATTTAGACAGTTACATGGGTCAGATGGGTATAGAGGGATATGGGCCAAACACATTGGGACCCGGAGTAAACCCACGCAGACACGGGGAGAATGTGCAGACTCCACACAGACCTGAGGCTGGAATTGAACCCGGGTCCCTGGCGCTGTGAGGCAGCAGTGCCAACCACTCTGCCACCGTGAGCATACATTCATAGACATTTCAAATATGTACCAATATCAGACTGCCCGATGCATGGACAGCTTTCAGATTGGTTGAAGCTCTTAAATCTTGCATTGGGAAGAACTTTTAAATTGTGTTTGATTTTAAGTTGGGTTTTCCTTTTTGTCTCTTTACCTTATTTATAGTGCCTTTCATGACATCAGGATGGTTTACAGCTAATGAAATGCTTTATTGAAGTGTAGCCGTTATTGGAGTGTAGGAAATACAGCAGCCAGTTTGTGCACAGCAAGCTCCCACACACCGCGAGGTGATAATGAGTGCAATATAAAGGGGCTGGCATTTAAAGGGTTCATACAAGACTGAATACAGTACTTCCCTCCTGAGGAGGGAAGAACACATGACCTGCCCATAGGGGTAAGTGTAGTGTTGGGCAGAGACGTGGGTAGAAGCAAGCGTGGATGCAGCTTGGACCTTTATTGTGCCTATCCTCACAGTTAATAAATACTAACTATTGAACGACCTAAGATTATGAATGTTTTACTGAGTTACACCCAACTGCTTGGGACAATGACTAGATAATCTTTAAGTGCCCATTGACTGATGCCACAGGAATTGTTTGAAAATAACTGGGAGGGGTGGGGTATTGGTTCAGGAGGGATAGGTACAAATATCAGGGCCAATTTTAACCCAACCCAACCATTGGAAAGACTGATGAAACCAAGGAGAATGTTGTTTTTATACCTTGCCCAATTTTTCCCCTCTGTTCAAGGCTGTGGAGAGTAATATTGGGCGGGGAATCAAACCAGCTTTCCACGCATTTCCTGCCCGATTGAATTAGGTTAAAAAATCACCCTCTGTCTACACTTCCCACTGCCTCAGCAAAGCAGCCAGCATAATTAAGGACCCCACACACCCCGGACATTCTCTCTTCCGCCTTCTTCCGTTGGGAAAAAGATACAAAAGTCTGAAGTCACGTACCTACCGACTCAAGAACAACCTCTTCCCTGCTGCTGTCAGACTTTTGAATGGACTTACCTTGCATTAAGTTGATTTTTCTCTTCACCCTAGCTATGACTGTAACACTACATTCTGCACTCTCTCATTTCCTTCTCTATGAACGGTATGCTTTGTCGAAACAGCACGCAAGAAACAATACTTTTCACTGTATACTAATACATTTGATTTGATTTTTGATTTGATTTATTATTGTCACATGTATTAACATACAGTGAAAAGTGTTGTTTCTTGCGCGCTATATAGACAAAACATACCGTTCATAGAGAAGGAAAGGAGAGAGTGCAGAATGTAGTGTTACAGTCATAGTTCGGGTGTAGGGAAAGATCAACTTAAGAAAGGGTAGATCCATTCAAAAGTCTGACGGCAGCAGGGAAGAAGCTGTTCTTGAGTTGATTGGTGACAATAATAAATCAAATCAAATCACCGAGTGTTCCCCCAGCACTAGTTCTTTTTAACCCTCTAATTGACGTTAGGCAGCTTGGTGTGGGAATCCTCTGAAACTTTCAGAACTCCTGCAAAGGATAACGCTCTCATGAGTCCGGCCAGAAGTCAGGCTGAATTCCTAATGACCAAGCAGAGACTGAGCTAATCTACTATCTAGTTCTTGAGAAAACTGAGTTTAAAATACATTCAGTCATGCGAATCCTTATCTTTAACATGCATCTTTAACTCGGAAGAACTGCCAAGTTCGCGAGGAGAAGTTTTTCCTTACTGTAGGCTTTGATTTGATTTATTATTGTCACATGTATTAGTATCCAGTGAAAAGTATTTTTTCTTGCACGCTATACAGACAAAGCATACCATTCATAGAGAAGGAAAGGAGAGAGTGCAGAATGTAGTGTTACAGTTATAGCTAGGGTGTAAAGAAAGACCAACTCAGTGTGCGGTAGATCCATTCAAAAGTCTGATGGCAGCAGGAAAGAAGCTGTTCTTGAGTCGGTTGGTACGTGACCTCAGACTTTTGTAGATGTCAAGTGCGAACTCTGAGCACAAAGGGAACCTCTTGTCATAACTTGATGATTCTACCACAGTTTTAAACATTAAATATGTAAAGGTGGCACAGGGTTCTCCAAATGTGGTTGTACTGTTAAACTTGGGGCAGCACGGTGGCACCGTGGTTAGCACCGTTGCCTCACAGCGCCAAGGACCCGGGTTCGATTCTGGCCTCGGGTCACTGTCTGTGTGGAGTTTGCACATTCCCCTCGTGTCGGCATGGGTTTCCTTCGGGTGCTCCGGTTTCCTCCCACACTCCAAAGATGCATGGATTGGGTGAATTAGCCATGATGAATTGACCCTTAGTGTCCAAAGATGAGTAGGGTTAGTGGGGTAAACATGTGGGGTTATGAGATAGAGCGGGGGTTGGGCCTGGGTAAGGCGTTCTGTCAGTGAGTCGGTGCTGACTCGATGGGCCGAATGGCCTCCTTCTGCACTGTAGGGATCCTATATTTCTATTGGATCCCCAGCCTATCTCCATGACAACAAGGCATGCGGGGAATGGTTCAAGTAGAAATACAAATAAACTATTTTTTACTCTGCAAAACAAAACCCTTTGATCGTGTGACACAAATGAATAATTTATATCTCAAATGGATATAATTGCTTTTGCTTTTGGTCTTCATCTGAGAAGAACATAAATAATTCAAAGCCTTTATTGAGACAAGGGTTTACCTTTGGTCTACACTACAAACTTAGAGACAGATCACTCATTGTTTCGAGTATTTTCACAATAAACTCTAACCTTGTAAGATTAAACATAGATTACTTTTTAACTCAAATTAACTCAGGCTTCTTTGATTTGCATATCCATTAGAGGCATGCCAATTTCCCCTCATCCTGCACTTTTTTTATTCATTTGTGGATCATGGGCGTCGCTGGCAGGCCAGCATTTACTGCCCATCCCTAGTTGCCCGAGAGTAGTTGAGAGTCAACCAGATGGAGTATAACGTTGACAAATGCGAGTTATTCACTTTGGAGGAAATAATAGCAAATTTGATTATTATCTAACTGGAAAAAAATTACAACATGCTACTGTGCAAAGGGACCTGGGGGTCCTTGTGCATGAGACGCTAAAACCCAGTCTGCAGGTGCAACAGGTGATCAAGAAGGCAAATGGGATGTTGGCCTATATCGCAAGGGGGATAGAATATAAAAGCAGAGATGTCTTGCTGCATCTGTACAGGGCATTGGTGAGGCCGCAGCTGGAATACTGTGTGCAGTATTGGTCCCCTTATTTGTGGAAGGATATATTGGCCTTGGAGGGAGTGCAGAGAAGGTTCACCAGGTTGATACCAGAGATGAGGGGTGTTGATTATGAGGAGAGACTGAGCAGATTGGGTTTGTACTCGCTGGAATTTAGAAGGCTGAGGGGGGATCTTATAGAAACCTATAAGATAATGAAGGGGCTGGATAGGGTAGAGGTGGAGAGATTCTTTCCACTTAGAAAGGAAACTAGAACTAGAGGGCACAGCCTCAAAATAAAGGGGGGTCAGTTTAGGACAAAGTTGAGGAGGAACTTCTTCTCTCAGAGGGTGGTGAATCTCTGGAATTCTCTGCCCACTGAAGTGGTGGAGGCCACCTCGTTGAATATGTTTAAATCACGGATAGATGGATTCCTGATCGGTAAGGGAATTAGGGGTTATGGGGATCAGGCGAGTAAGTGGAACTGATCCACTTCAGATCAGCCATGATCTTATTGAATGGCGGGGCAGGCTCGAGGGGCTAGATGGCCTACTCCTGCTCCTATTTCTTATGTTCTTAACCACATTGCTGTGGCTCTGGAGTCACATGTAAGCCAGACCGGGTAAGGACAGCAGATTTCCTTCCCTAAAGGACATTAATGAACCAGATGGGTTTTTCCAACAATGGTTTCATGGTCATCAGTAGATTCTTAATTCCAGGTGTATTTTTTATTGAATTCAAATTCCACCATCTGCCGTGGCGGGATTCAAACCCGGGTCCCCAGAACATTAGCTGAGTTTTTGGATTAATAGCCTAGCAATAATATCAACTAGGCTAACCTATTCATCTTTGGACACTAAGGGGCAATTTAGCATGGCCAATCCACCAAACATAGTGGCACAGTGGTTAGCACTGCTGCCTCACAGCGCCAGAGGCCCGGATTCAATTCCCTGCTTGGGACTCTGTGCGGAGTTTGCATGTTCTCCCCATGTCGGCATGGGTTTCCTCCGGGTGCTCCGGTTTCCTCCCACAGTCCAAAAGACGTGCTGGTTAGGTGCACTGGCCATGCTAAATTCTCCCTCAGTGAACCTGAGCAGGTGTCGGAATGTGGCGACTAGGGGATTTTCACAGTAACTTCATTGCAGTGTTAATGTAAGCCTACTTGTGACACTAATAAAAAAACTTAAACTTTAACATATGCATCTTTGGACACTTTGGGCATTAAGGGGCAATTTAGCACGGCCAATCCACCTAACATACACATCTTGGGACACTAAGGGGCAATTTAGCATGGCTAATCCACCTAACCTGCACATCTTTGGAGTGTGGGAGGAAACCGGAGCACCCGGAGGAAACCCACTTGCCCCCTGCCCCCCCTCAAAAACTCTTTTAATCCTAAGTCTAAAACTGACATTCGAAAATGGAGGAGTTATGAACTGAATATTTTCCCCATTTCAATGTGGTTCCACTGGAATAATTTACCACATCTGTGGAATATATCTTTTACCATCGAAAGACTGGGTGGAAAAGCTGTTGAACCACATTCAGTTCCAACTGTGGGGAGTCGCTAATTAAATGTTTGGTTGCCACGGTGATTAACAATCACGTAACGCAGCCAAGTCTGGGATTGGCATTGTGGAAGAGGATGCGCAGGAACTGATTCGCTGTGGAAATTACACTGAGATGTCTCTCTCACCAGGTACAGGTCTAGTTAGATTCTAACCTTGTGCCAAGACTTGGGACAATGAATCTTTCAGGCAGTGGCGTGAAGCAGATTGGATCAGTAAATGCAAATCTGGTACAGCCTCCTGGCTCAAAACTGGTTTAACTGGTGTGGCGGGCCTCTCTGGCAGAAACAAACTATGTAACACTGTCTACACCACCACCTATTACCACAACTCCCTGATTAACACAAAGCAAACATTTTTCCAAGACCTGTAAAATGATTATGTTGAGATTTTGTTTCTAAATAGAAACATAGAAGATAGGAACAGGAGGAGGCCATTCGGCCCTTCGAGCCTGCTCCGCCATTCATTACGATCATGGCTGATCGTCCAACTCAATAGCCTAATCCTGCTTTCTCCCCATAACCTTTGATCCCATTCACCCCAAGTGCTATGTCCAGCCGCCTCTTGAATACATTCAATGTTTTGGCATCAACTATTTCCTGTGGTAATGAATTCCACTCTTTGGGTGAAGAAATTTCTCCTCACCTCCGTCCTAAATGGTCTACCCTGAATCCTCAGACTGTGACCCCTGGTTCTGGGCTCCCTCACCATTGGGAACATCCTCCCTGCATCTACCCTGTCTAGTCCTGTTATAGTTTTATAAGTCTCTATGAGATCCCCCCTTATTCGTCTGAACTCCAGTGAAAACAATCCTAACCTAGTCAATCTCTCCTCATACATCAGTCCCGCCATCCCCGGAATGCTACAAATTATCAGCAGACATTTTAAAAGTCCATTCATGTCTGTGTATTGGGCACTAAAGGATAGGCCATCATTTATCACCCATCCTTAATTGCCCTTGACAAGGCGTTGGCGAGCTACCATCTTGTAGATACACCCACAGTGTTGTTAGGGTTGGAGTTCCAGGGTTTTGACCCAGTGGCACAGTGGTTAGCACTGCTGCCTCGCAGCGCCAGGGACCCGGCTTGGGTCACTGTCTCTGCGAAGTCTGCACGTTCTCCCCGTGTCTGCGTGGGTTTCCTCCGAGTGCTCCGGTTTCCCCCCACAGTCTGAAAGACGTGCTGGTTAGGAGCGTTGGCCATGCTAAATTCTCCCTCAGTGTACCCGAACATGCGCCTGGAGAGTGGCGATGAGGGGATTTTCACATTTCAATGTTAATGTAAGGTTATTGACACTAATAAATAAACTTCAAAATTCTTTAAAGGATGATTTGTGCTAAAAATATACTTTCCCCGCCCCCTCCCATCACCCCACAGACAGCAAGGACCCCCCACTCTACAAGCTTTGGGGGCACCCCAACCCTACCCCCCTCATGACCCGAAGGCAGTATCATGGCACTTTTCGCTGAGCACCAGCATGGCAGTCTCTGCCCCCTCACTGGCCCATTCCCCTCAAACACATTGAGGGAAACCCCTTCCCGACCATAGGGCTGCCCAGAGGGCCCGGCCTCCTGGTGCTGCCAACCTGGCACAGATTGGTACTGCCGGGGCAGTACCCACATGCCCATCAAACCCACTCAGACACGGGGAGAACGTGCAAACTCCACGCAGACAGTGACCCAAGCCGGGAATCGAACCCGGGTCCCTGGCGCTGCGAGGCAGCAGTGCTAACCACTGTGCCAACGTGCCGCCCAGGCACCTCAATTCTCTGTTGAGGCGGCCTTACCAGGCCCCGCCCTGCCAGAGTGGCGGCACAGACCTTACCCCCAGATTGTGCACCAAGTGCCAGAAAAGCTCGAAGGGCCGAATGGCCTACTCCGGCTTCTAGTTTCTATGTTTAATTTGCGGAGAGGATGGGGGCAATCCTCGAGGGTTGACAAAGTTACCACCAGGTGAAGGGGTGACGTGAGGAGGTGGCAACAGGAGCTGGTTGGGTTGTGAAATCAAAAAGCTTGCCGTTGCAGGACTGGCATCTGATTTGACTTTTCACCTGTATTTCTTTGTTAAATATCGTATCTTATGGCCATATGTTTACTTTGACTTATCTGGAATGTAGTTATGGATAAGTTATGTTGACATTTATGGCAGTTCTTCCCGTGGGGCTCATTTCCTGCAAGCTCATGTTAAGGTGGCACAGTCAATGGGAGCACTGCTCATTTCTGCCGTGGCACCTCTCCGATGGAGCCTTGTCTCTTTGCTGTGCCTCTTCCATCCAGAACAGGGGAAGGATTTCCACCCGAGCACACAGGGTCAGGACAGGGTCAGGACGGGGTCAGGATGGGGGCGGGACGGGGTCAGGATGGGGGCGGGTGGATAGTCAGAAACATTTCTGGTCATTGCCACAACTTTCCACAAAATTCTGGGCCATCGAAGGGAAACAAACTTGACTGAACCATGGTGCGATTTAACCAGTTTTGTTGAAGGGACAGGTCTCAATCTGCAATACCGCCTCAATGGGAATATTCTTGGAATTGGCCTGTCCGCGATGTGATAAACATTGCTTGTTTTCAATGATCCAGTCTGCTTCTCATCCCACCAGCTGAGGCAGGCAGTTTCAATTACTTATCTCTCTGTCCCTCCCTCCCTGCCTCTTTCCTTCCACCTCTCCCTCCCTCTCCCTCCTTCCTCTCTCTCTCTCTCCTTCCCTCCCCTCTTTCTCCTTCCCTCTCTCCCTCCCTCTCACTTTCTTTCTCTCCCTCCCTCTCTCTCCCCCCACCCCCTTTCTCTCTCCAGCCCTCTCCCTCTCTCTCCCCCCTCCCTCTCTCTCTCCCCCCTCCCTCTCTCTCTCCCCCCTCCCTCTCTCTCTCCCCCCTCCCTCTCTCTCTCCCCCCTCCCTCTCTCTCTCCCCCCTCCCTCTCTCTCTCCCCCCTCCCTCTCTCTCTCCCCCCTCCCTCTCTCTCTCCCCCCTCCCTCTCTCTCTCCCCCCTCCCTCTCTCTCTCCCCCCTCCCTCTCTCTCCCCCCTCCCTCTCCAGCCCTCTCTCTCTCCCCTCTCTCTCTCCCCCTCTCCTCTCCCTCCCTCTTCTCCCTCCCTCTCTCTCTCTCCCTCTCCTTCCCCTTCCTTCTTTCTCCTCCTCTCCCTCACTCTCCCTCTACCTCTCTTCTTCCTCTCTCTCCCTCTCTCTCTCCGTCCCTCTTTCTCCCTCTTCCTTCCCCCTCTCTCTCTCCCTCTCTCTCTCCCTCCCCCTCACTCACTCACACCCTCTCTCTTTCCCTCCCCCTCTCTCTGCCTCTCTATATCTCTCTATCTTCTCTATCAATCTAGCTGTCAACACATAGGAGTCTATCTTTCTTTGTATTGTGACAGAGAGAGTGTTTGGACCACCCTGGGTGTACTATGCAATTCAAACACTAACTTTGCAAACATTATTGATGTTGAAATGATAATGTCCATAAGGGAGAAACCAAAAAGAGAATTGCTTTCACCTTATAGTACTGGCATCAGAAATTCGCATAATGGCCTCATACTGAAAACCAGAGGGGGGGGGGGGGGGGGGCGAGGGGGCACCCGCCTCGATTACACTAAATACAATGACCTTGCTCAGTGGCACTGTGCTATCAATTACCATCCGAGAATTAGTTAGTTTATTTATTAGTCACAAGTAGGTTTACATTAACACTGCAATGAAGTTACTGTGTAAATCCCCTAGTGGCCACACTCCGGCGCCTGTTCGGGTACACGGAGGGTGAATTTAGCATGGCCAATGCACCTAACCAGCACGTCTTTCGGATTGTGGGAGGAAACCGGAGCACCCGGAGGAAACTCGTGCAGACACGGGGAGAACGTGCAGACTCTGCGCAGACAGTGACCCGAGCCGGGAATCGAACCCGGGTCCCTGGCGCTGTGAGGCAGCAGTGCTAACCCACTGCACCGCCCCTAAAATCCTAAAATTAAATCCTATCGGCAAGTGATTTTTTTTTTCTCTGTTGTTATCACCATCCAAGCCATTGCGGTAACTGGAGAATAGAAACTAGAAGCAGGAGGAGGCCATTCGGCCCTTCGAGCCTGCTCCACCATTCATTTTGATCATGACTGATCGTCGAATTCAATATCCTGACCCCCCCCTTCCCCCCATATCCCTTGATCTCTTTGGCCCCAAGAGCTATATCTAATTTCTTCTCGAAATCACACAATATTTTGGCCTCAGCTACTTTCTGTGGTAGTGAATTCCACACATTCACCACCCTTTGGGTGAAGAAATTTCTCCTCACCTCAGTTCTAAAAGGTTTACCCCTTATCCTCAAACTATGACCCCTAGTTCTGGACTCGAAATCAAAATAACTACCTGAGACTCTGAAAAAAACAACTAGTACTTTATTAGTCTAACTAACATTGAACAGGTTAACTAAACTATTAACAAACCGAATAGAATACAAGAGCAGGAATGTACTTCTGAGGCTGTATAAGGCTCTGGTCAGACCCCATTTGGAGTATTGTGAGCAGTTTTGGGCCCCATATCTAAGGAAGGATGTGCTGACCTTGGAAAGGGTCCAGAGGAGGTTCACAAGAATGATCCCTGGAATGAAGAGCTTGTCGTATGAGGAACGGTTGAGGACTCTGGGTCTGTACTCGTTGGAGTTTAGAAGGATGAGGGGGGACCTTATTGCAACTTACAGGATACTGCGAGGCCTGGATAGAGTGGACGTGGAGAGGATGTTTCCACGAGTAGGAAAAACTAGAACCAGAGGGCACAACCTCAAGCTATAGGGATGATCCTTTAAAACAGATGAGGAGAAATTTCTTCAGCCAGAGAGTGGTGAATCTGTGGATCTGCAGAAGGCTGTGGAGTCCAGGTCATTGAGTGTCTTTAAGACAGAGATAGATAGGTTCTTGATTAATAAGGGGATCAGGGGTTATGGGGAAAAGGCAGGAGAATGGGGATGAGAAAAAAATCAGCCATGATTGAATGGCGGAGCAGACTCGATGGGCCGAGTGGCCTAATTCTGCTCCTAAGTCTTATGATCTTAAAACACGATTCTAATGGAATGCTGTTTAAATAAATACAATTCCCACTTATTAACAAAAAAATAGAATTTCTAGTCACTCTCAAAATATAAGCAGGTTTTATCTTCTGTCTTCACTATCTTCTGTTTGTACCTTTACAATTGAGATTAAGCTTTCCTTTAGGACATAACTGCGGCTGTTACACTGTTAGAGACAGTTGCTGGCTGGGTCTCTCTCGCTCTCTAGCTTTGAACTGTGGCAGAGGCTGGCTGGTAGAGGCAGTGACTGACTCGCTCTCGAGGTGGGAGCTGTCTCTTATAGCCCTGATGACATACCAAAATCCTCACAATAGGATTGGTTTACAGGTTGTCAAAACATCAAATTCAAAACTGATAGACTGCTGCTATTCAAATGCCTAGTTTAAAGTGATTGGTTAAAATTCAGAAACAGCCTGTTGTCTTGGCAGCAGCCTCGCGATATAATGTTTCGCTCTGTGCTCTCTGTGTACTGCATTTGCACTTGCTTCTCTTTTAACTCTCTAAGCATAACAAAACTAACTTTTTTAACAGACCATGCAATTTTACAACTCTTTGCACTTCACAAGTTTTTTATAATTGTCGAATAACTTCACAGCATTGAGTTTTTTTTTCCTGATTCTGAACTTTTTCTACCACCTCACAGGATCTTAAATAACTAACACCCTGAATTTACCCTCTCGTTATCTTTTTCAATTAACATCACCAGCCACAGTGATGCAATTACAGCATCATTCCCCTCCCTCACCAACTTTTACAGATGCACCATAGAAAGCATTCTTTCTGGTTGTATCACAGCTTGGTATGGGCTCCTGCTCTGCCCAAGACCGCAAGAAACTACAAAAGGCCATGAACAAAGCCCAGTCCATCACGCAAACCAGACTCCCATCCATTGACACTGTCTACATTTCCCGCTGCCTCGGAAAAGCAGCCAGCATAATCAAGGACCCCACGCCCCACGCATCCCGGACATTCTCTCTTCCACCTTCTTCCGTCGGGAAAAAGATACAAAAGCCTGAGGGCATGTACCAACCAACTCAAGAACAGCTTCTTCCCTGCTGCCATCAGACTTTTGAATGGACCTACCTCACACTAAGTTGATCTTTCTTCACACCAGGGTGGCACAGTGGTATAGTGCTTAGCACTACTGCCTCACAGCGCCAGGGACCCGGGTTCGATTCCCGGCTTTGGTCACTGTCTGTGCGGAGTCTGTGCGTTCTCCCTGTGTCTGTGTGGGTTTCCTCCGGGTGCTCCGGTTTCCTCCTACCGTGCGGGTTAGGTGGATTGGCCATGCTAAATTGCCCCTCAGTGTCAGGGGGACTGGCTAGGTTAAGTGCATGTGGTTAATGGGATAGGGCCTGGGTGGGATTGTTGTCGGTGCAGACTCGATGGGCCAAATGGCCTCTTTCTGCACTATAGGGATTCTATGATTCTATGACTGTAACGCCACATTCTGCACCCAATCCTTTCCTTCTCTATGAACGGTATGCTTTGTCTGTATAGCGCACAAGAAACAATACTTTTCATTTTATACTAATACATGTGACAATAATAAATCAAATCAAATATAGTTTTATTTTAATAGAATTAAATTCAAGCTGACAGCACAATATTCGAGTTTTAAGGGATATGAACCTGTACTTCGATACATGCCTGGAATTCCCTTCATTCCGGAATATTGGATTTTCCAGATTTTCAGAATACGCCTACAATTTTAGGGGAACTGAGTTCCCCAAAAATGTTTAAAAATTGCCTGCACAAGTTTATTTAAGGGAATCCCAAAGTGAAGAATCAAAGGCAGTATTGTAACATATCTCCCAGGTTACAGTAAAACAGATAACAGATAATTCAGAAAGTAACGATTGACAACAAGCTGTGTGCTGATCATTGTGGGGGATTTCCGTCGGCACGGTGGCACAGTGGTTACCGCTGCTGCCTCACATCACCAGGGACCCAAGTTCGATTCCCGGTCTCAGGTCACTGTCTGCACGTTCTCCCTGTGTCTGCGTGGGTTTTCTCCGGGTGCTCCGGTTTCCTCCCACAGTCTGAAAGATGTGCTGGTTAGGTGCACTGGTCATGCTAAATTCTCCCTCAGTGTACCCAAACAGGTGCCGGAGTGTGGCAACTAGGGGAGTCATACAGGTTTACAGTATGGAAACAGGCCTTTTGGCCCAACTTGTCCATGCCCCCCCTTTTTTTTATCATTAAGCTAATCCCAATTGCCCGCATTTGGCCCATATCACCCATGTAGCTGTCTAAATGCTTTTTAAATGACAAGATTGTACCCGCTTCTACTATTACCTCTGGCAGCTTGTTCCAGACACTCACCACCCTCTGTGTGAAAAAATTGCTCCTCTGGACCCTTTTGTATCTCTCCCCTCTCACCTTAAACCTATGCCCTCTTGTTTTAGACTCCCCTACCTTTGGGAAAAGGTGTTGTCCATCTAGCTTATCTGGATTTTCAGAGTACCTTAATTGCATTGTTAATGTAGGCCTACTTGTGACACTAATAAATAAACTTAAAAAACTTATGGCCTGAAAAAAAATGAGGTGGGCATTAAAAAGACAAAGGTCAAAGGTTATGTGACACTAATAAATAAACTCAACTTTAAACCATTTTCCGTAGCTCCAACCTGATGCAACCACCGACACGTCTTCCCCTGCCTTCCCCTTTCAGTATTCCACAGGGGCTATTCCTTCTACAACACCCTAGTCCACTCTTCAGTTACCCCTAAAGCCCCCTCCATTCCCGATGGCATCTTTCCATGCAAGTATAGGAGATTAAACCTCCTCCCGTCTCACTGTCCAAACTCTCTCTCTCCGAGTGAGACAAGGATTTTCTCCTACCTCTTTCAGTTTAATAAACTGGATTTCACCGTTCATGATGTGGCCTCCTCTGTTGGGGATTTGATTTAGCATGCTAAATTGTCCCTTAGTGTCCGAAGATGTGCCAGTTAGGAGAATTGGCCATGCTGAATTGTCCCTTAGTGTCCCAAGATGAGCAGGTTAGGAATATTAGCCGTACTAAACTGCCTCTTGGTGTCCAAATGCGGACTAGATGATCACTTTGTGGAAAACCTCCGCCAGAATGACGTCAAGCTGCTTGTTGTTACCGTCCTCCATCGAGATTCCGGCTAATTAATCAAAATCAGCTATTGATACAATTTAAAGCTGCGTTATGCAGAGGAGAGTGGGTGTGGTCCTTTCAAATCACCTGAACCAGGTGAGCTACAAACGATGTATTCTTTAGAAGAAGCTTTGATTCGGTGCCCAGATTTCTGTTCAAACGTGTGGCTGTATTTTCCATTTGATAATTCCCCAACCCTAATCAGCCTTCAAAAAATTCCAAAACTTTCTCTGCAGTTCAAATCCAATAAAGACAACACGGAATTCTTGCCCAGTTAGCTAGTTATTGGGGGTAGCTGCTCTGAAGATGTTTCAGAAACCAAGAAACTTGCTCGATTTCTTTGATTTTTTGATTTATTATTGTCACATGTATTAACATACAGTGAAAAGTTTTGTTTCTTGCCGCTATGCAGACAAAGCATACAGTTCATAGAGAAGGTAAGGAGAGAGTGCAGAATGTAGTGTTACAGTCATAGCTAGGGTGTAGAGAAAGATCAACTTAATGCAAGGTAGGTCCATTCAAAAGTCTGACGGCAGCAGGGAAGAAGCTGTTCTTGAGTCGGTTGGTACGTGACCTCAGACTTTTATATCTTTTTCCCGACTGAAGAAGGTGGAAGAGAAAATGTCTGGGGTGCGTGGGGTTCTTGGTTATGCTGGCTGCTTCTCCGAGGCAGCGGGAAGTGTAGACAGACTCAATGGACGGGAGGCTGCTTTGTGTGATGGATTGGTCTTCATTCACGTCCCATTAAACACTTACAACACTTTTCAATTTTGATTATACAAGGACATAATTTTAGACTGTTTGAGAATTATGGCTAAATTGGAAAGTTATCAGCCAGCGATCAATGTTATTGGGATTGAATTGGTCAGGACCGTGACTCCAAGATTCAGTGCAATATGTCAGCCAGTGCCGTATTTATAGAAGAAAAAGACTGGCATTTATATCGAGCCTTTCACAACCCAAGGGATTAGTGGGTAGGGCCTGGGTGGGATTGTGGTCGGTGCAGACTCGATGGGCCAAATGGCCTCCTTCTGCACTGTAGGGTTTCTATGATTTCTATGATTTCTATGAACCCCCAGATGTCCAAAAGCGCTTTACAGCCAATGAGCGGAACGGTAGCACAGTGGTTAGCACTGCTGCTTCACAGCTCCAGGGACCTGGGTTCGATTCCCGGCTTGGGTCACTGTCTGTGTGGAGTTTGCACATTCTCCCCGTGTCTGCGTGGGTTTCCTCTGGGTGCTCCGGTTTCCTCCCACGGTCCAAAGATGTGTGGGTTAGGTTGATTGGCCATGCAAAAAATTGCCCTTAGTGTCCTGAGATGTGTAGATTAGAGAGATTAGTGGGTAAACATGTAGGGATATGGGGGTAGGGCCTGGGTGGGATTGTGGTCGGTGCAGACTCGATGGGCCGAATGGCCTCTTTCTGTTATGTAGGGATTCTATGAAATACTTTTGACATGTAGTCACTGTTGTAATATAGGGAATGAGGCAAATTATACACAGCAAGATCTCACACAAAGAAATGCGATCATGACCAGGTACTCTGCTTTTGTGATGTTGACTGAGGGATAACTATCGGCTGGGATCCCAACCTATCCTGTCTACGTCAATGGGGATGAAGTAGAAATGGTCAAGGGTTTCAAGTTTCCAGTGTTCAGATCACCAACAACCTGTCCTGGTCCCTCCACGCTGATGCTATAGTTAATAAAGCCCGCCAATGCCTCTACTTTCTCAGGAGGCTAAGGAAATTCAGCATGTCCGCTGCGACTCTCTCTAATTTTTACAGATGCACCAAAGAAAGCATCCTTTCTGGTTGTATCACAGCTTGGTATGGCTCCTGCTCTGCCCAAGACCGCAAGAAACTACAAAGTGTTGTGAATGTAGCCTCCAGCCTCCCATCCATCTGTCTACACTTCCCGCTGCCTCGGCAAAGCAGCCAGCATAATCAAGCATCCCACACACCCCGGACATTCTCTCTTCCACCTTCTTCCGTCAGGAAAGATGTGCGGATTAGGTTAATTGGCCTTGGTAAATTGCCCCTCAGTGTTAGGGGGACTAGCAGGGTAAATACATGGGGTTAAGGCAAGGTGTAGGGCCTGGGTGGGATTGTGGTTGGTGCAGACTTGATGGACCGAATGGTCTCCTTCTGCACTGTGGGATTCTGTGAATATTCTATGAAAAAGACACAAAAGTCTGAGGCCACATACCAACCGACTCAAGAATAGTTTCTTCCCTGCTGCCATCAGACTTGTGAATGGACCCACCTTATATTAAGTTGATCTTTCTCTACACCCTAGCCATGACTGTAGCACTACATTCTGCACTCTCTCCTTTCCCTCTCCCCGATCTACTCTATGTATGGTATGCTTTGTCTGTATAGCGCGCAAGAAACAATACTTTTCACTGTATACCAATACATGTGACAATAATAAATCAAATCAAAATCAGATCAGGGATAACTTCCCAGTTCTTCTTCGGACTAGTGTCATGGGTTCTTTCATATCCACATATCGAGAGGGCATTCAGGGCGTGGGTTCAATATTGAATCCGAAAGACAGAGTAGCACTCCCAGTCAGCACTGGGCTTAAGTGACATGGTTCTTGGTGAGTTTGGTCATTTCTGGGGAATACATGTGTTGCTTGTGTTAAGTGACAACCATCATTTACTAATGGGAGATGGTGACAGATTATACAAACATGTGTGCAGCTTGGAAGCACAGAGTTAGGAAGTTGGCTACTCTGGTGTCAAATAACTACTAGTTCAGCAGAATTATCTTCCAGTAGGTGGCTACTAAGACCAAGAATAATACTTGGAATGACTTTTATCGAATTGAGAAAATGCAGGAATGGGCAGGAACGAGTAGTTCAGAGCTCCATCAGGTGCTGTATTGAAAATTCGATTGGGCATTTTGTCCACCTTCAGGCTACCATACACACCTGTACCAGCAGAGGGAGTCTTCCAGGAAGAGACAATAAAGGATCTATTTTTAAGAGTTCACCTACTTCTAATTCTGATGCCGGAATTCTACCGCCCCACCTGCCCCAGGAATCGGAATGGGTGAGGGGCGGACAATGGAAAGGTCCCTTGACCTCGGGTGGGATTTTCCGATCTCTGGTTGAGCGAGGCCATAAAATCTCTCCCTAAATGTCTTCAGCTGAGTATAGAAATGTCTCAGTCCCAAAAAAAACCCCTCACAAAACAATTGTACAATAGCCAGGATCTCATTATTTCCTGCTTTTAGGACACATTTTCCTCTTTATTTTCTGCATAATTTCATGAAAAGAAGTTGCCAGGATGTCATTGTCTGAAAGAGTTGTTGCTCGGGATTCGGTTTCAGATTTTTGAATTGCTTTTTGTGATGCTTGGATGTGGAGGGTAGCGATTGGAGAAAAAATACTCTAGCAATGCCACTCTGAATCTGGCCACCAGCAGGTCCATAAGAGTAACGGCATGAATGACTTCCTCACTGATTTCCCTCATCATGTAAAAGATCCCATTCTGAAGAAGAGCAGGGGACATATCCCTGATGTCCTGCACCGTATTCATCCCTCAATCAGTATCACTGGTTATCTGGTCATTGGGTGGTTAACAGTGAGGCTGAGTGACTTGATATAAACAGGATGGTCAAATGCACAGAAAAATGGCAGATGGAATTTAATCCTGAAAAGTATGAGGTGAAACACTTTAGAAGGAGTAATTTGACAAGGAAATATTTCACAGAATCACAAAACATAACAGTGCAGAAGAGGCCCTTCGGCCCATTGAGTTTGCACTGACGCTTGAAAGGCCCTGACCTGCCCACCTAATCCCACTTGCCAGCACTTGGCCCATAGCCTTGAATGTTATGATGTGCCAAGTACTCATCCAGGTACTTTTTAAAGGATGTGAGGCATCCCGCCTCCACCACCCTCCCAGGCAGCGCATTCCAGACCGCCACCACCCTCTGGGTAAAAAAGTTATTCCTCAAATCCCCACTTAACCTCCTGCACCTCACTTTTAACTTGTGTCCCCTCGTTACTGACCTTTCAACTAAGGGGAACAGCTGTTCCCTATCCACCCTGTCCATGCCCCTCATTTAATGAATGGCATGACACAAGGAAATTCTGCGGGACAAAGGGACCTTGGCGAGTTTGTCCATAAGTCTCTGAAAAGGAAAAGATGGCACCGGAGCGAGGCGACATCTTGCGAGCTGTCCCCAGCATACCCTCCAGTTCCATCTTTTATTCCCGTTCTATGCTTTTAAAACTTAACTCTAACTCCTTTAAACTGTTTAATAATGTTCTCTTCACCCTATCTGTAACTGCAACACTCCATTCTGCATCCTCCCCTTTCCTACTCCCCTATGTACTCTATGAATGGTATACTTTGCCTATACAGCGCGCAAGAAACAATACTTTTCACCGTATCCCAAAACATAGGCGGCACGGTGGCACAGTGATGAGCACTGCTGCCTCATAGTGCCAGGGAGCCGGGTTCAATTCCAGCCTTGGGTGACTGTGTCTGTGTGGAGTTTGCACATTCTCCCCGTGTCTGCATGGATTTCCTCCGGGTGCTCCGGTTTCCTCCCACAGTCCAAAGATGTGCAGGTTATGTGGATTGGCCGTGCTCAATTGACTCTCAGTGTCAGGGAGATTAGCAGGATAAATATGTGGGGTTAGGGGAATAGGGCACGGGTGGGATTGTGGTCGGTGCAGACTCGATGGGCCAAATGGCCTCTTTCTGCACTGTAGGGATTCTATGGTGTGACAATAATAAATCAAATCAAAAAAGATCTGAAGGCGGAAGGGCATGTCAGCCGGGTGGTGAAAAAGGCATACGGGACACTTGCTTTTATCAAAACTCGGCACGTCATAACATTCCAGGCCAAATGGTGCTAAATGGGATTAGGTGGGATGTTCCTCATGTGTTGGTGCTGACTCAATGGGCCGAATGGCCTCCTCTGCACTGTATGATTCTATAATTATCACATTGCTGTTTGTGGGAGCTTGCTGTGTGCAAATTGGCTGCCGTTTTTCCAACATCACCACAGATTTTAGACGTCCAGCGGTCATGAGAAGAGCTACATAAATGTCTGTCTTTTTCTCTTTGAACATGCTCTTTGTTTAATTTTGAATGATTATTAATCGTGTGGAGCGCCATTTTGTTAAACGTGAGTTGCTTCCTGGAGAAAGTAGAATGAGAAGTGAAGCTGATGTATTGGTGGCGCAGTTCCCTGTGCCAGCTACCCTCGATTGATGGCAAGGGACAGGCCTTATTCGCCACCATCGTGGGGAGAGGAGGAAGAAAGTTGGATAGTGAATGACGCAGAAATAGCCTGGAGTTGCAGATAGTGTTGAGGATTGTCAAAGGATACGGCCGGCGGCATGGTGGCACAGAGGTTAGCACTGCTGCCTCACAGCACCAGAGACCTGGGTTCGATTCCCGGCTTGGGTCACTGTCTGTGTGGAGTTTGCACGTTCTCCCCGTGCCTGCGTGGGATTCCTCCGGGTGCTCCGGTTTCCTCCCACACTCCAAAGATGTGTGGGTTAGGTGCATTCGCCATGCTAAATTCTCCCTCAGTGTACCCGAACAGGCGCCGGAGTGTGGTGACTAGGGGATTTTCACAGTAACTTCATTGCAGTGTTAATGAAAGTCTACTTGTGACACTAATAAATAAACTTTAACTTTAAAAGGATATAGATAGATTGCAGACTAGGGCAGACAAATGGCAGATGGAGTTTAATCCGGACAAATATGAGGTGATGCATTTTGGAAGATCAAATTCAGGTGCCAATTGTACAGTAAATGGCAGAACATTGACATACAGAGGGATCTGGGCGTATAGGTCTACAGATTCCTGAAAGTGGCAACAGAGGTGGATAAGGTGGTCAAGAAGACATACAGCATGCTTGCCATCATCGGCTGGGGCATTGAGTGTAGAAGTTGGCAAATTATGTTACAGCTGTACAAAACCTAACTTAGGCCACATTTGGAGTATTGCGTGCAGTTCTGGTCGCCACACTACCAGGAGGAATTGGAAGCTTTGGAGAGGTTGCAAAAAGGTTCACCAGGATGTTGCCTGGTCTGGAGGGTTTAGGTATGAGGAGAGGTTGGATAAACTGGAGTTGTTTTCACTGGAAAGATGGAGGCTGAGGGGAGACCTGATAGAGATCTACAAAATTTTAAGAGAGGAGCAGATAGGGTGGATAGTCAGAGGCTTTTTCCCAGGGTGGAAAGGTGAATTACAAGGATGCACAGGTTCAGGGTGAAAGGGGGCAAGTTTAGGGGAGATGTGTGGGGGAAGTTTTTCACACAGAGGGTGATGGGTGCCTGGAACGTCCTGCCAGTGGCGATGGCGGAAGCAGGCACGTTAGCAACGTTCAAGGTGTACCTTGATAGACACATGAACGTGAGGTGAACAGAGGGATAGGAACCGTGTATGGGCAATAAGGAGTGGGTCTAAATAAGGATGAGGAATTGGTGGGCCGAAGGGCCTGTTCCTGTGCTGTACTGTTCTGTGTTATCTTTGTTCTTTGAACAGTACTTCAGAAATGCACCGTGAGCAGACGTCTTACAACGTGTCTGGAATATAAGCCAACGTGTTCACATCTGCTGCTTCCTCCTTAATGAAAGCATTGTCTTCCTCTGTCACAGAAAGGTGCCTTCGAAGCTCACACAGGTGATCGAACGACTGCAGCAGAATGCGGATAACGTGGAGAAGAATATCTACAAGGTGGAGGAATGCTTGCTTCAAGTAAGTCTCGACAGGTTGCAATTGGCAACTGTTTGACTGAGGAAACCTGGCTTGCTTCCCGAATCCCATTTTTCCCAGTTTGCAGAGTTACACCCAGTTTAAAAGTCTTGTGTTGGTTGGCAATGGGTGTGTGTGTGTGTGTGAGTGGGGGTGTGGGTGAGTGAGTGTGTGTGTGTGGGTCTGTGTGTGTGTGTGGGTCTGTGTGTGTGTGTGGGTCTGTGTGTGGGTGGGTGTGTGTGTGTCTGTGTGTGTGTGTGTGTGTCTGGGTGAGTGTGTGTGGGTGAGGGTGTGTCTGCGTGTGTAGGTGTGTGGGTGGGTCTGTGTGTGTGTGTGTGTATGTGTGTGTGTGTTTCTTTTGCTCATTATCTCATTGTAGATATGAAGCCCCACCCTGCATTGTGTTAACTCCAACACTGTGTGAGGCATTCAGAGAGGACAGCAGTTACTGATTTAAAAGCCTTAGCCCTTTTCAACCAATTACCTGCCCTGTGATCAAGACATTTTCATCATTTAAACATGAGTCAGCTGTAACGCTGTGTATGATTCACGCGCTGATTTGAAGTTAACTCCAACTTAATTTCAATAATTCCTTGGTGAGAGCGGCATGGTGGCACAGTGGTTAGCACTGCTGCCTCACAGCGCCAGGGACCCGGGTTCGATTCCCGGCTTGGGTCACTGTCTGTGTGGAGTTTGCACATTCTCCCCGTGTCTGCGTGGGTTTCTTCTGGGTGCTCCGGTTTCCTCCCACGGTCCAAAGATGTACGGGTTAGGGTGCATTTGCCATGCTAAATTCTCCCTCAGTGTACCAGAACGGATGCTGGAGTGTGGCGACTAGGGGATTTTCACTGTAACTTCATTGCAGTGTTAATGTAAGCCTACTTGTGACACTAATAAATAAACTTTAACTTTTGAAGTGAAAATTCCAACCATTTCGCAATGACGCGATTCTTCAGAACATGGGCAGCCACTCATTCTCTTCAGATCTACGTTCGGGTACAATTCTCATTGTGTCTCCTTTTTAATACTGTTGCCATTCACTAATTTTGAGTAGGTTTGGGAATCTTAGGCACATCAATACAAACAAATATAGCGTAATGGCTTCAACAAGAACAAAAAATGCTGGAAAATCTCAGCTGGTCTGATAGCGTCTGTGGAGAGGGGAATAGAGTCAACCTTTCGAGTCTGGATGATCCTTTGTCAGAGATCAAGCTCATATTTCGGGTGGCGGGGGGGGGGGGGTGCCCACCTGGGCATTTGGCACCTTGGCAGCGCCAGCCTGTGCCCCCGACATTGCCCAAGGGGGCAATGTTCCAATACCCAGAGGGCATCTTGGCATTGCCATTGGGCATGGGGGAACTGCCAAGGGGGTGGGGGCCTATATGGGGTTGGACCTGGTGGGGAGGGAGGGGGGGGGGCAGGGCCTGAGGGGGTGGGCCTCAGGCAATCGGTGGGAGTGGTGGGTCCCGTTGCCACTCCACAGTCACGATTGGTGGGAGTAGGGGGAGGTGGCGGGGGGAGGGGGTCGGGACTGCGGGACAGGGCGGTTACTGTCAGGGGCTGGAGATCACGGCAGGCTGGGAGGAGGTGGGGGGATTGGGACTGGGCCCGGGAATGGTCGAGGGACCAGCGATCGGGTTGTGGGGGGGGGGAGGAGCGGAGGGTGGGCATTGTGGGGGTCACGGGGCTGGCCAGCGATCGGGAGGCCATCAGTACAGGGTCACTGCACATGCGCCGATCCCAGCACTGACAGATCGGCGCATGCGCGATGACCCGTTCAGCGTGCTGATCCCAGCCTCTCCAGCGGGAATAGGCCCTGCCCCCGGTAATTTAATGATATTCATGCTGGTGGCCTCTGAAGTGCACAGAGTGTGGGAGATTCTTGTCTGAACTCCCACTGAAAAACCCAGCGTGAATTGCTTCAGTTTTCACGCGAACTCGACACTTAGAATTTTTGGGGGAGAATTCTGCCCCTGGATCAGAGGCCAGGGAATCACATTTATTCAAACTCATCTTCACTCAACTTGCTGAAGAACGGAATAACAAATTCTGATGAGGATCACAAAAGCTAATCACACAAACTACAAAGATATTTTGTAAAAATAAGTTCCTTCCACATAGAAGAAGATGGCGGACTCAAGTTCTCTTGACAGAAAGATATTCCCACATGTGATTCACTTTTCTCCCCTCAGTCAATTGTGAAGCTGGAGCCTGAGCGTGGCACAGTGGTTAGCACTGCTGCCTCACAGCGCCAGGACCCGGGTTCAATTCCCGGCCTCGGGTCACTGTCTGTGTGGAGTTTGCACATTCTCCCCGTGTCTGCGTGGGTTTCCTCTGGGTGCTCCGCTTTCCTATCACAGTCGAAAGATGTGCAGGTTAGGTGGATTGGCCGTGCTAAATTACCCCTTAGTGTCAGGGGAACTAGCTAGGGTAAATGCATGGGGTTATGGAGATAGGGCCTGGGTGGGATTGTGGTTGGTACAGACTCGATGGGTCGAATGGCCTCCTTCTGCACTGTAGGGATTCTATGATTCTATTCTCTGGGTCAATTTAGCATAGTGAAAAGTCTCACAACACCAGGTCAAAGTCCAACAGGTTTATTTGGTAGCCAAAGCCACTAGCTTTCGGAATGCTGCTCCTTCGTCAGGTAAGTGATGAAGGAGCAGCGCTCTGAAAGCTCGTGGCTTTTGCTACCAAATAAACCCGTTGGACTTTAACCTGATGTTGTGAGACTTCTTACTGTGTTTACCCTAGTCCAACGCCAGCATCTGCACATCAATCTAGCACGGCCAATGCACCCAACTCGCACATCTTCGGACTGTGGGAGGAAACCGGAGCACCCAGAGGAAACCCATGCAGACACGGGGAGAACATGCAGACTCCACACAGACACTCTGATGAAAGGGATTTTGAAAGATTTAAAGCCTTATCTTGAATGGATTTATTTCCTTTAATTTATCCTTCTAGGATGTCAGGCGGATCGAGGACGGGCAAAACTTCATATTCCGTGAGGAAACTCTGAAGTTAATGGATGATTCCGATGCAGTACTGGTGAATCTTCGGAATGATGCAGAAACAGCCTCCGTTGAGAAGCATCCACAGTCGGACATGATCGTGGAAGAGTAAGTGCCTCCATTTTTGTAACAGTCATTTGACACTGGAGCTAAACGCAAAGATCGGTCACACGGATACCAGTGAACGGGCAGCGCTGTTCCTTGTGTTTGTTTCTTCACTAATTTAACAGAATTACATCAAAGTTACAGCATAGAAACAGGCCAATCTGGCCAAAACATAGAAACATAGAAGATAGGAGCAGGAGGAGGCCATTCGGCCCTTCGAGCCTGCTCCCCCATTCATCACCATCATGACTGATCATCCAACTCAATAGCCTAATCCTGCTTTCTCCCCATAACACGGAGTTGGGGATAGTGTGTTAAAGTGGATTGGGGACTGGCTATCTGACAGGAAACAAAGAGTCGGAATAAATGGGTGTTTTTCCGGTTGGAGGAAGGTAACTAGTGGCGTGCGGCAGGGATCGGTACTCGGGCCGCAACTATTTACAAACAAATATAGCGTAATGGCTTCAACAGAAGCAGGCCATTCAGCCCATTGGGTCAGCTCCGCCATTCAATGAGATCATGACCGATCTGATATAATCCTCAACTCCACTTTCTCTCGTGGCACAGTGGTTAGCACTGGTACCTCACAGCGCCAGGGACCCGGGTTCGATTCCCGGCTTGGGTCATTGTCTGTGTGGAGCTTGCACATTCTCCCCGTGTCTGTGTGGGTTTCCTCCAGGTGCTCCGCTTTTCCCCCCCCCCGAGTCTGAAAGTCGTGCTGGTTAGGTGCATTGGCCATGCTAAATTCTCCCTCAGTGTACCCGAACAGCCGCCGGAGTGTGGCAACTAGGGGATTTTCACAGTGACTTCATTGCAGTGTTAATGTAAGCCTACTTGTGACACTAATAAATAAACTTCATATATATTTAAAGAGTTGTTACCCCAGCACTGATTCCCGTGGCACTCCACTAGTTACAGGTTACCATCTGAAAAATGCCCCCTTATCCCAACTCTCTGCCTTCTATTAGTTAGCCAATCCTCTGTCCATGCTAATATACTCTCCCCCACACTTATTAAGTAGCCTTTTGTGCAATACCTTGTCTTTTTGGAAATCCAAGTACATTACATCTACTGGTTCCCCTTTATCTAGGCTGCTTGTTACCACCTCAAAGAATTATTGGACTTATTTCTGGGCATGGCTCCACATCTGCTATGATATAGGCCTAGACAGCAAACTTGTCATAGGAACAGGAATGCCTTTATTACTGTTGGCTGTCGCACATCCAGCCTAAAACCCAGCAACATCTGATCTATATAACCTGGTGTTACACTAAGCTATTAGGCCATTAGGGGAGAAGCAACATACGGGGCGGCACGGTGGCGCTATGGTTAGCACTGCTGCCTTACAGCGTAAGGACTCGGGTTCGAATCCGGACTTGGGTCACTCTCTGCATGGAGTTTGCACATTCTCCCCATGTCTGCGTGGGTTTCCTCCGGGTGCTCTGGTTTCTTCCCACAGTCCAAAGATGTGTGGGTTAGGTGGATTGGTCATGATAAATTGACTGTGTCGGGGGGACTAGCAGGGTAATTATATGGGGTTACGGGGATAGGGTCTGGGTGGGATTGTGGTCGGCGCAGACTCGATGCACCGAACGGCTTCCTTCTGCACTGTAGGGATTCTATGATTCTATGATACTTAAATAGTTTCAATTATTGAGGAGTGATGAATCCCACTAGATGTGGAGCACGGAGTGTAATCTATCCATTGTGAGGTCTCAGTAACAAAGGCTTTTTCTTCACAGTGTTAAGCAGCTGAAAGAACGAATACGCAAGTTGCGAGTCGAACATAACAAGGTTTACAATCTAACCCGGGCGGATGGAATTCCTACCATTGACTGGTCCAAAATGATCGATGAAAAACAGGTAGGCCCAAAACCATCTCTCGGCACAGTGGTTAGCACTGCTGCCTCACAGTGCCAGGGACCCGGGTTCAATTCCGGCCTCGGGTCACTGTCTGTGTGGAGTTTGCCCGTTCTCCCCATGCAAAAACCCATAGACATCAGCGGGGCCTTCCGAACCTGCCAATGACGGACCACAGGAATATACACGGTTGGCTGGTGGCCATCCCGCATTGGAAATTGTTTGTCAGCTGCCTGTCAAAACATTTCATCTGTGAAGCTGCACAAAGCAGAGAAAACTGTGTTGTTATTCAAATCTACCCTAAGCCAATGGGTTCCCTTCAAACTTCTGCTCAATCATGGTAACCTCGGCAGAAATGCGTCAATGGAGGCTTCCACCAGTGTCCCAGGGAAATATTCCCCATTGGGGAACAGTTACATTCTCTCACTCTCTCCCCCAATCTCTTCGTTTAGGCGCTGTGCTGGTTTCAGTTTTCCAAAGCAAACTGAATTTCAAAGCACAAAGCCAGAGTTTATATATCTGTGAGAGTCAGCCCATTGACCCGCTGAGGGGATGCACAGGGCGGCACAGTGGTTAATACTACTGCCTCACAGCGCCAGGGACCCGGGTTCAATTCCGGCCTCGGGTTACTGTCTGTATGGAGTTTGCACATTCTCCCCGTGTCTGCGTGGGTTTCCTCTGAGTGCTCCGGTTTCCTCCCACTGTCCAAAGATGTGCAGGTTAGGTGGATTGGCCATGGTAAATTGCCCCTTAGTGTCAGGGGGATTAGTAGGGTAAATACGTGGGGTTATGGGGATAGGGTCTGGGTGAGATTGTTGTTGGGTGCAGACTCGATGGGCCAAATGACCTCCTTCTGCACTGTAGGGATTCTATGATTTATTTTATCTATTCATGGGACATGGGCATCGCTTATGACTCAACTGTTCACACATTTATTCTTCAAATAAGTAAAATACCATGTTGTGAATTTAATGGGCTCCATCTAATTTTTGACTCGGTACATCGGAGCATTCAGTTTCAGTATTCCTAGTCACAGAAACGGACAGAAAAGTCCCTTTAATCATAACATTCGCACCCCCAATTTGGGTGGATTTTCAATCGATCCAATGATTTATTCTGCCTCTTGTCCAATTCCATGGAGCCATCATTCTATTCTATTTTGATTAGATCTGATTTATTATTGTCACATGTATTAACATACAGTGAAAGTATTGTTTCTTGCGCGCTATACAGACAAAGCATACCGTTCATAGAGAAGGAAAGGAGAGAGTGCAGAATGCAGTGTTACAGTCATAGCTAAGGTGTAGAGAAAGATCAACTTAATGCGAGGTAGGTCCATTCAAAAGCCTGATGGCAGCAGGGAAGAAGCTGTTCTTGAGTCGGTTGGTCCGTGACCTCAGACTTTTGTATCTTTTTTCTGACGGAAGAAAATGGAAGAGAGAATGTCCGGGGTGTGTGAGGTCCTTAATTATGTTGGCTGCTTTTCCGAAGCAGCAGAAAATGTAGACAGAGTCAATGGATGGGAGGCTGGTTTGAGTGATGGATTGGGCTTCATTCATGACCTTTTGTAGTTTCTTGCGGTCTTGGGCAGAGCAGGAGCCATACCAAGCTGTGATACAACCAGAAAGAATGCTTTCCATGGTGCATCTGTAAAAGTTGGTAAGAGTTGTAGTGAACATGCCAAATTTCCTTAATGTTCTGAGAAAGTAGAGACATTGGTGGGCTTTCTTAACTGGGCTTTCTTCACAACCCTTTGTAGTTTCTTGCAGTCTTGGGCAGAGCAGAGACATTCTATAATAAGTAGAGATATTCTATAAAGAGCAAAACTCCGGTTCCTTCCATGCAGCTTATCAATGTCCGTTTCCTCCTTTAGGCCGAACTGAACAGCCAAGGTTTCGGCAATGAGCTGCCGTTTGTCGACCAGCAATTGGAACACCATAAACTCTTCACTAAAGAGGTCGAAACTATTGGGGATCACATCAACAAGACTGAAGACAAGGTAAAGCCGGCAGTTAGCAGGCAAGAGGTGCCAGCAGAGTGAAAACCACTCACTGTGTGCCATTACAGGACATCATGCACATTTAATAATCCATAAAATCTCACACTGCAGTACAAATATTCATGTGGACAGCAGCATAAAGAGTGGTAACACAGTTGGACCAATAGCCCAGAGGCCTGAATGAGAGATATGCATCGGAATTCTACCGTCCTGCCCGCCATGGAATCAGAGCTGGTGAGGGATGGACAATGGAAATGTCCGTTGACCCTGGGTGGGATTTTTTCAGTTCATGAGTTCAAATCCCAGCACAGAAGCTGTGGTAATTTAAATTCAATTCATTAGTAAATCTGGAATGGAATATTCACCTCATTAATCCTGATCACAAACTACCCAATTGTCATAAATTCATCCAGCCTCCAAACGTTGGCTCTATTCTCTCCTCACAGATGCTGTCAGACCTGCTGAGATTTTTCAGCATTTTTTTGTTTTTGTGTCATCAATTCTCATTTGGTGAATTAATATCCTTCAGAATGTTATAGTCCCCCACAATCAATATCCTGGGAGTTACCATTGACCAGGAACTGAACTGGGCTAGCCATATCAATACTGCGGCTACAAGAGCAGGTCAGAGGCTCGGAATCCTGTGGTGAGTGACTCACCTCCTCAAACTCAGATTCCCCAAAGTCCGTCCATCATCTACAAAGCACCAGTCAGGAGTGTGATGGAATACTCCCCACTTGCCTGGATGGGTGCAGCTCCAACAACACTCAAGAAGCTTGGCACCATCCAGGACGAAGCAGCCCGCTTGATTGGCACCCCATCCACAAACATCCACTCCCTCCACCACCGACAGTGACAACCGTGTGTACCATCTACAAGATGCAACGCAGAAACTAAGCAAGCCTCCTTCGTCAACACCTTCCAAACCCATGACTGCTGCCATCTAGACAGACAAGACAAGGACAGCAGACACATGGGAAACCACCACCTGGACGTTTCCCTCCAAGTCTCCCACCAGCTGTGAGGGACAGCTCGGTGGATAGGATATTAGGATGTAGATAGGCTGGAAAATTGGGCGGGGATCCTGGATTCAGGATTCAATCCTGGACCGGGGAGCGGCGCGGGCTTAGAGGGCCGAAGGGCCTGTTCCTGTGCTGTATTGTTCTTTGTTCTTTGTTCTTTGTATCCTGGCTTGGGAATATATCGCCGTTCCTTCACTGTCGCTGGGATAAAATCCTGGAACTCCCTGACAGCGCTGTGGGTGTACCTACACCTCAGAGTCTGCCGCGATTCAAGAAGGCAGCTCACCACCACCTTCTCAAGTTGCTGTTTCAGGCCAACTATCCAGATTAATCTCACTCAAATTAACTGACCCTGGTGATCAGCTGGTGGTTATGGCTGGGACCCTCCAGAGGCGGGACCTGTTGCGAGCAAGAACGGAAAGGTTGGCATTCCAGCCAAAACTCTCAGCAGCACTGGAGAATCCCAGCCACCAACGAGGATGGAGAACTTTGGCCACTGTTTGTTTTTTCATTCATGGGAAGTGGGCATGAGTGGCTGGGTCAGCATTTATTGCCCATCCCTCAGGACAATAAGAGTGGAATTTTCCCATCCCACCATCACGGGTATCATAGCGGGCAGGACACAGGCCATGCAAACGTCCGTTGACTCGGATTTTCCAGCCTTGGGGCGAGCGCAGCCAAAAAATCTCGCCCTATTCATTCGCGGGACATGGGCGTCGCTGGCTGGCCAGCATTTATTGCCCATACCTAGTTGCCCTTGGAGGCAGTTGAGAGTCAACCACATTGCTGTGGCTCTGGAGTCTCATGTAGGCCAGACCGGGTAAGGACAGCAGATTTCCTCCCCGAAAGGACATCAATGAACCAGATGGGTTTTTACGACAATCGACAATGGTTTCATGGTCACTTTTAATTCCAGATTTTTAGTGAGTTCAAACTCGGGGAATTTCACAGTAACTTCATTGCAGTGTTAACGTAAGCCTTACTTGTGACTAATAAATAAACTTTACTTTATTTCACCATCTGCCAGGGTGGGATTTGAACCTGGGTCCCCAGAATATTACCCTGGGTGTCTGGATTGCAAGTCCAATGGCTGTATCCACTATGCCACTGCTCCCCATGAGTTTGTATGAGCTTTATTCTCACCATACCCAATTCCCAGAGATACTCTTCTTCAAACTGTGTAACTATAGATTGCCGTCCTGTTTAAAACTTTTAATTGGGGAAATGGCATATTTCCCAATAAAATCCCATACTTCCTTATCTTTAAAAATGTTTTCCTTTCTAATTCCAACAGGAATACGTCAGTAACGTTGAACTGAAATACAACAAACTACTGGTGAGTATGAGAATGGCTGGTGTATTCTAAATTCACATATCTTTTATTCTTTATAATTGGGTGAGATTGCAAATTAGTACAAAGCATCTGAGCTGTAAATTTAACATCCGGAGAGACTTTCACCTCTTTATTCCTTTCCTACTCATGTTAAAAGGATGACACAGTGGTTAGCACTGCTGCCTCACAGCGCCAGGGACCCGGGTTCGATTCCCGGCCTGGGTCACTGTCTGTGTAGAGTTTGCACGTTGTTTGCGTGGGTTTCCTCCGGATGCTCTGGTTTCCTCCCACACTCTAAAGATGTGCAGGTTAGGTTGATTGGCCATGTTCAATTGATCCTCGTGTCAGAGGGATTAGCAGGGTAAATGTGCAGGGTTACGGGAATAGGGCCTGAGTGGGATTGTGGTAGGTACAGACTTGATGGGTCGAATGGCCTCTTTCTGCACTGTGGGATTCTGTGGAAAGAGTTTGTTTTATTACTAAATGACACCGATAGCATGCACAGTCGCTCATTATTATTCGACCCCGCTCATGAGAAATTCATCGCTCCACAGAAAGGGTCGCAGCAGAGGCAGAAAGACTTGGCGAGCCTCCGTGAGTACATGCAGAACTGCACCAACGAGCTGTACTGGATGGACACCCAGGAGGAAGATCGCATCCGTTACGACTGGAGTGACCAGAACTTAGACTACAAGAGCCGCCATCGCCAGTATGAGGTAACCATGAGTCCGGAGTTTGAAACATCTTTCACATGTCATTCGTCGGGATGTGGACATTGCTGAAAATTGCTGGGGGGAGAGGGGGGAGGGGGGGAAGGGGGGGAGGGACGGTGGGAGGGGGGGAGGGGGGGAAGGGGGGAGGGGGGGAAGGGGGGAGGGACGGTGGGATGGGGGGCGGTGGGTGGGGGGGGAGAGGGGCGGGGGAGGGAGGGGAGGGAGGCAGGCAGGCGGTGGGCACAATGTCCAATTTTAAACCCCGGCCATTGCATTCATGGGAGACCATCTTACTTCACGTCACTGAAATAATGGAACTGTACTCTTGCCAGTGTGGAATGGTATCTCTGTAAGAATCAGTGCCCTCTAGAGAGTGAGAGAGAAGTTTGAGATGAAAGGTAATCAGCCTGAGTCTTTGTTGCTGTCTTACAGAGCTTTGTGAATCGACACTTGGAGGCAAAGGAAGCTGCCATTAACAAACTCCACGATGACGGTACCAAACTGTTACAGGCCAATCACCCCGGGAAGAATGCAATCGAGGTAATGGAGGGGACAGTGACGCTCTTAAAATGATGGGGGCGATTCTCCCATCCTGCCGTGCTAATTGTTTAGCTGTTTTTGAGTCGGTTGGTACGTGACCTCAGACTTTTGTATCTTTTTCCCGACTGAAGAAGGTGGAAGAGAGAATGTCCAGGGTGCGTGGGGTCCTTGATTATGCTGGCTGCTTTGTCGAGGCAGCGGGAAGTGTGGACAGTCAGTGGATGGGAGGCTGGTTTGCGTGATGGATTGGGCTACATTCGCGACCTTTTGTAGTTTCCAAAAGGGTCAGAAAAACTAGGATTGAATTTTGAGGTCTTGTTCATCGGTTATATGAGTGCTGATCACATAATTTTACCTCTTTGTCAGGCGCACATGGAAGCTGTACACGCTGACTGGAAAGAATACCTCAACTTGCTGATCTGTGAGGAAAACCATCTGAAAAACATGGATGACTACCACAAGGTAAAAGAGATTTCCAGCGCTGAAGATAAACCCCACAAGAGTTGAGCCTCCATTAACATTATTCTACCTCAGAAGGGAGGATATTGGCCCAGATTTTCCTCTTAAAACACGAGTCAGGCCTGTTGCAGCTTCTGCAAAGCAAAGCCTGCCTCCATTCCCACTTGTCTCTGAGGGACCTGTCTGCACAGGGGCTAGGGAGCCACACTGGAGTGTGGGATCACTGACTTGAAGACCTGCCTCAGTTCTTGGGGATAACAGTCCAGCTCCTAACATTGTTTATATACGCACCAAACCGCATCTCTCACCCCCAACCCTTCACCACCCATCCACGCCCTCATCCACCTCACATCCCCCCTGCCTCCAGTCAAATTTGCTGATTCCAGAATATCTTCTCAAATCGAGTAGCTCGTCACAAAGAGCGTTCAAATTAAAAGTAAGAGCCTTTCTTGAGTTGTCTCCAAGAAGGTAAGTGTGGCACAGTGGTTAGCACTGCTGCTTCACGGTGCCAGGGACCCAGGTTCGATTCCCGGCTTGGGTCACTGTCTGTGTGGAGTCTGCACGCTCTCCCCGTGTCTGCGTGGGTTTCCTCCGGATGCCCCAGGTTTCCTCCCACAGTCCGAAAGACGTGCTGGTTAGGTGCATTGGCTGTGCTAAATTCTCACTAAGTGTACCCGAGTGTGGCGACTAGGGGACTTTCACAGAAACTTCATTGCAGTGTTAATGTAAGCCTACTTGTGACATTAATAAATAAACTTTAAACCCCCACTTCCCTGTCCCAAGGGACTCCCAGCACAGCCCCAAACCAGCAGGGGACACCCCCCAATTACACCACCCGCCATGGGACTGCTCCACCCAGCCTCAAACCCACAACGAACCCCCCCCCCAGCCACCACCACCGCCCCCCCGCCCCCAACCCCCCCCCCCCCCCCCCCCCCGAATTCCAATGCTACTCGCATCAACTTTGATAAAATCTTTCAACCGATATAAGAAATCAAAGGATCTAGAATCACAGAATCCCTACAGTGCAGAAGGCCATTGAGCCTGCACCAACAACAAGCCTTCCCAGACCCAATCCCCAATAACCCCACCTATTTACCCTGCTAGTCGCCCTGACCCTATGGGGGAATTTAGCATGGCCAATCCATCTAACCTGCACATCTTCGGAGTGTGGGAGGAAAGCGGAGCACCCGGAGGGAAAACGTGCAAACTCCACACAGACAGTGACCCAAGCCAGGAATCGAACCCGTGTCCCTGGCGCTGTGAGGCAGCAGTGTTAACCACTGTGCCACCGTGAAATTGTGAATCTCTGAGGTTGCACAGAAAGTCACTTTTACCATGAAGCAAACAAAGGAAGTTGATGCAGAGTTGCTCCCGTGCAGCAGGACATCACAATGAAAGGACGTTGGGTGCACGGAGCTAACACTGGCAGATCAATGCTTGCTGCTAACATGAATAGATGTCAGTTCTTTGTACTTTGGGAGTTGATAGCTGTGCGGTAAGGTAGAGGTACCACATTCCCTGGGCTGGTACAATTTGCACACAATGCTGTGTGACTTTGTACCTTGAACCTGTACCCATTAGGGTTGAGACAATGCGCAATGCTATTGGAATTGGGAATGTTCTCCCTGTCGGAATGAAGGCCCTTTCATCTCATTTGCCTGGGCTTGATTTTAGCTCGGGTCCCGGAGGTAAAGTGGCGACACTGATGCGCCCTACTTCTGATTGTAACAACTCGACCTGAAGACAGAATGGAAATGTTCTGGGTCAACAGTTAATACAACACAAGGCTCCCCCATTGCCAGGGTCGCGTTACATACATGGCAACACTCCAGTTGCCAACGCTGTGGTGTCAGGTTTAGAGAAATGACTGGACAAAAACTGGAGCGGGTTTTGACAGTAAGAACTGACCAGCCTCGTTCAATGTTTGGCCACTTTCAGTTTAGTTTTGTAGTTCATTTCCTCTGATTCCTTCAGAGCAGGATGGTTCAGTATCTGGTAAAGGGTCACTTGCAAACCAATGAAATATTGACACAAAAGCAATCCAAAATTGGAACAGAAAGCACTGGAAATAGAAAGCAGGTGAAACAGCATCTGTGGAGAGAGATGATGTGGAGATGCCGGCGTTGGACTGGGGTGGGCACAGTAAGAAGTCTCACAACACCGGGTTAAAGTCCACCAGGTTTATTTGGAATCACGAGCTTTCGGAGCGCTGCCCCTTCAGCAGGTGAGTGGAGAGGTGGGTTCACAAACACGGCATATATATGTCGGCAGGTGAACCCACTCCTCCACTCACCTGATGAAGGAGCAGCGTTCCGAAAGCTCGTGATTCCAAATGAACCTGTTGGACTTTAACCTGGTGTTGTGAGACTTCTTATTGGAGAGAGAGAGAGACAGCGTTCGTGTTATTAGGTCAACGACCTGAATAATACAAGAGGTGCCCACACTGCAAACAGAGTCCAAGTAGGAAGCTACAAGAACATAAGAACTAGGAGCAGGGGTAGGCCATCTGGCCCCTCGAGCCTGCTCCGCCATTCAATAAGATCATGGCTGATCTTTTTGTGGACTCAGCTCCACTTACCCGCCCGCTCACCATAACCCTTAATTCCTTTACTGTTCAAAAATTTATCTTTGCCTTAAAAACATTCAACGAGGTAGCCTCAACTGCTTCACCCTCTACAAGAGGGTGAATGTCTTCACTCAGAGGGTGGTGAACCTTTGGAATTTGCTATCCCAGTGCGCAGCGGAAACTCAGTCATTGAGCAAGTTCCAGAAGGAAGTCGATGGATTTCTGGATATTAAGACATTAGGGATAATGTGTTAGCGTGGGAAACTGGTAGATGCTCATCTGTGATTAATAAGGGGATCAGGGGTTATGGGGAAAAGGCAGGAGAATGGGGATGAGAAAAATATCATCAGCCATGATTAATAGCAGGGCAGACTCGATGGGCCGAGTGGCCTAATTCTGCTCCTATGTCTTATGGTGATTGAATTGAATGGCAGAGCAGGCTTGATGGGCTGAATGAACTCCTGTTCCTATCTTCCTGCGTACAAGGTGTTAGCGCCGCTCTCTTTAGGGCTGTTTATAGACCAATTTGTCTTCAGCAGAGAAACACACACCTCCTTTCCTGCTGCTCCAACCCACAGGCTGTGCGTCTTCTCTGTGCTCTCACTAGTGGAAGGAAAGAAGACTTTCCCATTCAGAGTCCTCAGAGCAGGTCCCTGCGATTGCCAGGGTGGGGGGGGGGGGGGGGTTGCGGATGGGGGGGAGCTGCTTCAGGCTGCCTGCAGTAGCAGGGGCCTGACAGCTCTCTCTTTGTCTGTCACATCCCTGCTACTGCCAATGCGCTTGTGCAGCATCAGAGGCCTGCACACGCGCACTAGCTCCCTCTGCGGGTTTTCGGGCATGTTACGGCCCGCAGACTTCTACAGTGAGCAACAGACTCGTTCAGAATTTTGCAGGCAGGGTGCATGGGGGGGGGGCTAAAAACACGCCCAAAAGACGGTTCTGAAACACTCTCAGTTCCACGCTCGCCTGGCATTTAGATTTAAAATGGTAAAATACCGCCCATAGAGTGCTACAACAAACTGAGACAGAGGAAGAACAGCAGTATTAACTGAAACACTGTAAGTTATTATTTTATATATTAATAACACCTAAAATCGCAAGATTTCTCAGCAAAAAGATGGCCAAACTGTCCTGTCTGAATCTAACTCATAAAACTGTGTAAATTAACATATTTTTTCTCCAATCTGTTAGTTTTACAAAGACTCAAAGGATATGCAGGATCTTCTAAAGAAAGTTGATGATGATCTGGATCATAAATACAATCCAGAGTTCAAGGATGAATTCCAGCTTCAGACCATGCTCCGTGACCTCGAGGTAAGTAGGAGCATCTTTATCATCGCAATGGCTCTGGACCCGAGTGAGAATGGGTGACCCACAATTTATCAACCACACATTACCACCAGAGACACATAAAAGCTGTTAAATGTAGTTGTTTCTGCTCTGAAAGACACTAGGAACCTACAGTTGTTCAGTGCTGTGTCCGTATAGTGGAGATAGCTCTACTGACTTTGGGAACAATGGGGTGTCTGGGGCTTTTATTTAGTCATGGGATGTGGGCTAGCCAAGGTCAGCCTTTGTTGCCGTTCCCCAACACAGTGGCACAAGGAGTGGCACAGTGGTTAGCACTGCTGCCTAACAGCGCCAGGGACCCGGGTTCGATTCCTAGCTTGGGTCACTGTCTGTATGGAGTTTGCACCTTCTCCCGTGGATTTCCTCCGGGTGCTCTGGTTTCCTCCCACAGTCCAAAGATATGTGGGTTAGGTTGATTGGTCATGCTAAATTGCCCCTTAGTGTCAGGGGGACTAGCTAGGATAAATACATGTGATTACGGGGATAGGGCCTGGGTGGGATTGTTGTCGGTGCAGACTCAATGGGCCAAATGGCCTCCTTCTGCACTGTAGGGATTCTATGAAATGCTCTCGAACTGAGAGGCTTGCTGGGTCATTGCCAAGTTCAAGTGTTACCTGGTCTGGAGTCACCTATAGGCCAGACCAGGCAAGGATGGCAGATTTCCTTCTCAAAAAGGCTCTGAGAAAACCAGACGGGTTTTACCACCATTGACCAGAGCTCTGTGGCACCATTATGTTCGATTCAATAATTTATTGTTTAAAAAATGCAATTTACCAATCGATTGAATTTTCAGCAGCTGGTGGGATTTGGTTCCCCGGCCCTGTCGCATTAGCCTCGGCCACTGCTTTATCCAGTCCAGTGACACAACCAGAAAGAATGCTTTCTATGGTGCATCTGTAACAGTTGGTGAGAGTCGTAGCGGACATGCCAAATTTCCTTAGCTTCCTGAGAAAGTAGAGGTGTTACTTTCATTGTGGGTCTGAGACACTGAGGATTTAAAGGGCCAGCTCTGTGGCGAACAATTCAATTTCCCAGCATCCTCTTTACAAAATGGGCAAGATGTCAATTCCCTCAAAGCTCCCCTGTACCAGTGTGTTTGATGAATCAGCCTTTCCAGGGAGCTGCGAGAGGCAGATAGGAAACTCCTTTGAATGATTCCTCGCAGTTCAGGCTCGAGTGTATTGTCTGAGTATATCGCAGACACAGTAATTTACTGTACGGTACAGTAATTTATTACTGCACATATCTACTTACACTGGGTTAAAATTGGGCCCGTTAACATAGATCATAGAATCATAGAATCCCTACAGTGCAGAAGGAGGCCATTCAGCCCATCGCATCTGCGCCGACCTCAATCTCACCAAGCCCTATCCCCACAATCCCAATCATTTACCCTAGCTAGTCCCCCGACCAGCAATTTAGCACGGCCAATCCACCTAACCCGTACATCTTTGGAGTGTGGGAGGAAACCGGAGCACCCGGAGGAAACCCACGCAGATACGGGGAGAATGTGCAGACTCCACACAGAGAGTGACCCCAAGCCGGGAATCGAACCCGGGTCCCTGGCGCTGTGAGGCAGCGGTGCTAACCACTGTGCCACCCATCAGCCGGAAACAGAAGCCACTTCGCAGCAATGCTGAGAGTATTTTTTTTCAATTCATTCATGGGATGCGGGCGTCGCTGGCTGAGCCAGCATTTATTGCCCATCCTTAATTGCCCGAGGGCAGTTGAGAGTCAACCACATTGCTGTGGCTCTGGAGTCACATGTAGGCCCGACCAGGTAAGGACGGCAGATTTCCTTCCCTAAAGGACATTAGTGAACCAGATGGGTTTTTCTGACAATTGACAATAGTTTCATGGTCATCAGTAGATCCTTAATTCCAGATTTTTATTGAATTCAAATTTCATCATCTGCCGTGGCAGGATTCGAACCCGGGTCCCCAGAACATTATCCTGGGTCTCTGGATTACTAGTCTAGTGACAATACCACCAGCGCCTCCCCTGGTGTTAGTGCAAGTACCTCAAAGGCTTATCAATGTCAATGACGGTTTCCACTTCACCTTCTACAGGACCAGGACCGAGCACTGGACAAGTATGACGACGCGGTGAAAACTCTGAGGAATCGCAGCTGCCAAGTGCTGCCTCTGAAATATCGCCGTGCAAACCCTCCCAAGCCCGTCCCGGTGGAGGCACTGTGCGACTTCGATGCAGAAGAAGTAAGAGATTCCTCACTCGAGTTTGTGTGACACTAAACCGCTGGCAGTGTTCATCAGTTCATAATATATAGCAGCAGAATTAGGCCATTCGGCCCATCGAGTCTGCTCCGCCATTCGATCATGGCTGATACGCTCCTCATCCCCATTTTCCTGCCTTCTCCCCATAACCCTTCAACCCATTACCAATTAAAAATCTGTCTAACTCCTCCTTAAAGTTACTCACTGTCCCAGCATCCACCGCACTTTGGGGTAGCGAATTCCACAGATTCACAACCCTTTGGGAGAAGTAGTTTCTCCTCAACTCTGTTTTAAATTTGCTACCCCTTATCCTAAGACTATGACCTCTCGTCCCAGAATGCCCCACAAGAGGAAGCATCCGCTCCACGTCTACTTTATCCACACCTTTTATCATCTTGTACACCTCAATTTGATCTCCCCTCATTCTCCTAAATTCCAGAGAGTATCGGCCTAAACTGTTCAATCTCTCTTCATACGACAAACCCCTCATCTCTGGAATCAATCTAGTGAACCTCCTCTGAACTGCCTCCAATGCCACTGCATCTTTCCTCAAATAAGGGGACTAAAACTGTGCACAATACTCCAGCTGTGGCCTCGCCAATGCCTTATATAGTTGCAACAATACTTCCTTATCTTTATATTCTATTCCTTTAGCTATAAATACCAACATTCCTTTCACTTTCTTTATTATCTGCTGTACCTGATGCTAGTTTTCTATGACTCATGAACGAGGACACCCAGATCCCTCTGCGCTGGAGCACCCCAAAGTCTCTCCCCATTTAGACAATAAGTCGCCTTCCCATTTTTCCAACCAAAATGCATGACCTCCCATTTATCCATGTTAAACTCTATCTGCCACATTTTGGCCCACTCTCCTAACCTATCTATATCCATTTGTAAGGTTCTTATTTCCTCATTGCAACTTACTGGCCCGTGTAATTTTGTGTATGTTAATGCTGATTGGCAAAGTGAAGTCAGGGGAGTGATATCCCAGTACACTAACTGATAGTACAGCTCATCCCCATTCAACCCCCCAGTGCTCGCTCCCCTCGCTTTTCAACCAGACATTTAATCATATCCAACCCAACAGTAAGGAAGTTTTGTGGCGGTGGGTGGCATCCTGCCTCTCAGCCAGAAGCTCTGGGTTCGAGTCCCACCCCAGGACTTGGTGGCCAAGGAAGTTGATTTGATTTATTATTGCCACATGTATTAGTATACAGTGAAAAGCATTGTTTCTTGCGCGCTATACAGACAAAGCATACCGTTCATAGAGAATGATGTGGAGATGCCAGCATTGGACTGGGGGTGGGCACAGTAAGAAGTCTCATAACACCAAGTTAAAGTCCAACAGGTTTATTTGGAATCACGAGCTTTCGGAGTGCTGCTCCTTCATCAGGTGAGTGGAGGAGTGGGTTCACCTGCCTATAAATATATGCCGTGTTTGTGAACCCACCTCTCCACTCACCTGATGAAGGAGCAATGCTCCGAAAGCTTGTGATTCCAAATAAACCTATTGGACTTTAACCTGGTGTTGTGAGACTTCTTACCGTGTCCATCATAGCAAAGGAAAGGAGAGGGTGCAGAATGTAGTGTTACAGTCCTAGCTAGGGTGTAGAGAAAGATCAATTTAATGCGAGGTAGGCCCATTCAAAAGTCTGATGGCAGCAGAGATGAAGCTGTTCTTGAGTCGGTTGGTACATGACCTCAGACTTTTGTATCTTTTTCCCGATTGGAAGAAGGTGGAAGAGAGAATGTCCGGGGTGCGTGGGGTCCTTGATTAAGTTGGCTGCTTTTCCGAGGCAGTGGGAAGTGAAGACAGAGTCAATGGGTGGGAGGCTGGTTTGAGTGATGGATTGGGCTACATTCACGACCTTTTGTAGTTCCTTGCGGTCTTGGGCAGAGCAGGAGCCCATACCAAGCTGTGATACAACCAGAAAGAATGCTTTCTATGGTGCATCCCACGTGTAACAAAATCTATCAATCTCAGATTTAAATATTTATTTTGCGACAGATTTGGGACTGGATTGTCTCCAAGCATTTTGATTGGTCAATTCCATGGTGAACAGGGAGGCAAAAGTGTGAAATGTTCATTGAACTGGGAAGTGAATCTGTTTGAGCAAATCTTTTCTTTCTCGTGTGACAGACTCATATCCAGCGTGGCGAGAGGTACATACTGAATAAAAACATGAATGGAACTCACTGGGAGGTGGCGGATACAACTGGTCACAAGCAGAAAGCTCCTGCTGTCTGTTTCATAATACCTCCAACAGACCCGGAGGCAATCGCCATTGGAGACGAGTAAGTCCGCAATCCATCCCCTTGCCGCATATCCTGAAAGTTTGGGAAAGGGAACCTAGCTCATTTGCTTTCTGCAAAATGTGTTGGAATTTTTTCCCTAAAGGACATTAGTGAACCAGATGGGATTTTCCGACAATGGTCAACAGTAGATTCTTAATTCCAGATTTTTTTTTATTGAATTCAAATTCCAACCTCTGCCGTGGTGGGATTCAAACCCGGGTCCCCAGAACATTAGCTGAGTTTTTGGATTAATAGTCTAGCGATAATACCACTAGGCCATCGCCTCCCCAATTATTCCATGTTGTGGTTTTTTTGAGTGCCATTTTTTTTTGGTATGTTCAGATGGTCAAAGATTATTGCTGAGGAGAACTGAATCTTCCAGCAGCCTATGGGGTGGATTCAGTGGAACATTCCGGAGCAGCCATGGTGGCGAGGCAGGGAGGGGTTGCAGGGAGAATTGGGCGTGAGTGCCTGTATCGGATTCCCGACTTCAGTTAAACTGTCTCCAAGAGTGACCAAGGGCCCAATGGAGGAATCCTGCCATCTGGTGGTGGCAAGGTCCTTTAATGAGACATTTAGGGTGGGATTTTATGGCCTCGCTTGGGCAAGATCGTAAAGTCCCACCCAAGGCCAACGGAGAATTCCTTTCTGGGAACCTCCGTTGGCCTTGGACGAGATTTTACGATTTGGGGTGGTAGAGTTTCGGCCTTAGGGTGGGACTTTCCGACCGCACTCGCCCCAAGGCCGGAAAATCCCACCCGATGTCAATGGACGTTTGCAATGGTCCATATCCCGCCCGCTACGATTCCCATGGCGGGCGGGATGGGAAAATTCCACCCTTAAAGCGAATCTATCCCTAGGCCAATCAGAATTTAGTGGTGGCATCTCCGGGGTTAAGCCGGACTCACCCGGCTTTTCTGGGCTTTGCAATTGGACGCACATCAAACCAGTGCTGCCTGCCTCTGATTGGCTGGCAGCTGTGTAGGGCAGGACATCCTGCCTCCAGGGTCAGTAATCCCAGGAAATCCCAAATCTGGCCAGTTAGCGGCTGATGGGTGTTCGGCCTCCCCGCCCCCCTCCCCCATGGGAGTGACACTGGGCTCCCACCAGACAGGAGGGGTGGGGAGACCCCGGTCACTGGAACAATCCAGCCCCATGGATTCAGTACAATGGTGGCTAAGCAGTAGCGAATGATGATGGTGCCAACACGCACCTCCAGGTGGCGATGTTGGCAAGATTCCTCCCTCCAATTTACAGTGTTGATGCCTGACTGTGAGGTGGGACAGAGCAAAAAGAAAGGGATTGGCTAAATTAACCCCCAGAGTGAAGCAACAGCAAAAACTGGGATACAATACTGTGCAGTCAGTCTTCTGATCAAACTTTGAGTGGTCTGAACTGGAGTTCCATTTCCATAGAATCCCTAAAGTGCAGAGGGAGGCCATTCGGCCCATCAAGTCTGCACCAACTCTCCGACAGAGCATCTTACCCAGGCCCTTTCCCCATAACCCCCCTATTTACCCTGCTAATCCCCCTAACCTACAAATCTTTGGACACTAAGGGGCAATTTAGCATGGACAATCCACCTAACCTGCACATCTTTGGACACTAAAGGACAATTTACAATGGCCAATCAACCTAACCTACACATCTTTGGACACTAAGGGGCAATTTAACCCACCCCATCTAGTCCACCTAACCTGCACATCTTTGGAGTGTGGAAGGAAACCGGAGCACCCGGAGGAAACCCACGCAGACACGGGGAGAACGTGCAGACTCCACACAGACAGTGACCCGAGGCTGGAATCGAACCCGGGACCCTGGCGCTGTGAGGCAGCAGTGCTAACCACTGTGCCGCCCAGAGAGCTGGCGCTTCCTCTGAGACGGAATTGAACCAGCTACCTCGGGATGTCAGTTTTAGTTATCTACAGTCCTCCGCGCTCTACCAGCTCAACTATCGAAGGGGAATGCTTGAAGCATTTGAAGACCAGTAGGGAGCAGTACCAGTCATTTCCCAAGTTTCACTGTCGCTTTTCTTCGGGGTGTGTTGTATTGAGCAATGTTCTTGCCAGTGTTCCGTGGCTCACGTACTTGTCTATGTTTCACCCGCCTAGCATCACCAATCAGTACAATAGTGTAAAACAGAAGAGTGGGACAACCAAGAATGCGCTGCAGAAACGATACAATGGGACAAAACAAACTAACAAACCAGGTGCGTGATTCAATCCACTGAGGGTAAGGGGTATCGGACAATTAAACTATTATTCCTCTTGGCCTTGGTGTTTGCATCAAGTAATCTCCGGTTTGTTAAGATTCTAAGAAATAGGAACAAGAGTAGGCCATTCATTAATCGAGGGATTGAGTTTAGGAGTCGGGAGATAATGCTGCAGCTTTATAGGACCCTGGTTAGACCCCACTTGGAGTACTGCGCGCAGTTCTGGTCACCTCATTACAGGAAAGATGTTGAAGCCATTGAAAGGGTGCAGAGGAGATTTACAAGGATGTTGCCTGGATTGGGGGGCATGCCTTATGAGGATAGGTTGAGGGAGCTTGGTCTCTTCTCCCTGGAGAGACGAAGGATGAGAGGTGACCTGATAGAGGTTTACAAGATGTTGAGGGGTCTGGATAGGGTGGACTCTCAGAGGCTATTTCCAAGGGCTGAAATGGTTGCTACGAGAGGACACAGGTTTAAGGTGCTGGGGGGTAGGTACAGGGGGGATGTCAGGGGTAAGTTTTTCACTCAGAGGGTGGTGGGTGAGTGGAATCGGCTGACGTCGGTGGTGGTGGAGGCAAACTCGTTGGGGTCTTTTAAGAGACTTCTGGATGAGTACATGGGATTTAATGGGATTGAGGGCTATAGATAGGCCTAGAGGTGGGGATGTGATCGGCGCAACTTGTGGGCCGAAGGGCCTGTTTGTGCTGTGGCTTTCTATGTTCTATGTTCTATTCAGCCCCTCAAGCCAGCCCCATTATTCAATAGGACCATGGCTGATCCGACACATTCCTCGTGTCCATTTTCCTGCCCTTTCCCCGTAACCCTTGATTTCCTTACTGATCAACAATCTATCTCAGCCTTAAACACACACAAGGACTCTGCCCCCCACAGCTCTCTGTGGCAAGGAGCTCCAAAGACTCACAACCCTCTGGGAGAAGAAATTCCTCCTCATTTCAGTCTTAAATTGGTGCCCCTTTGTTCTGAGACTGTGCCTCTAGTCCTCGACTCTCCCATGAGGTGAAACATCCTCTCAGCGTTTACCCTATCAAGCCCCTTAAGAATCAGAGGAGCTACTTCTCGCAGAGGGTGGTGAATTTGTGGAACTCGCTGCCCCATAGCGCGGTGGAGTCTGAATTGTTAAATGGTTTCAAGAGGGAGACAGATATATTTCTAATAAAAAAGGGATGAGCGGATATGGGGAACAGGTGGGGAGGTGGATTGGGAGAGATCAGCCATAATCTGATTGAATTTGCCGACTTCTCCTCCTAATTCCTATGTTCCTAATCCAATAAGTTTTAACGAAATCTCTCATTCTTCTAAATTCTAATGAGTAGAGTCCTGACCTGTTTAACCTTTCCTCATAAGACAATCCCTCCATATTGGGGATCATCTGAGTGAGCCTTCCCTGAACTGCCTGCAATGAAATAATATCTGTCCTTAAATAAGCGACCAAAATTGTTCACACTCCAGATGTGGTCTAACCAGTACCTTGTGCAGTTGCAGCAAGACTCCCCCGTTGTAATACTCCAACCTGCTTGAAATAAGGGCCAACATTCCATTAGCTTTCCTGGTTACCTGCTGCATCTGTGTGTTAGCTTTCTGCATTTTGTGCACAAGTGCCCCCAAGTTCCTTTGTGTTGGAGCTTTCTGCAGTTTTTCTCCATTTAAATAATACTCCATACTTTTGTTCTTCAAGTTTTCAAAAGACCGGTTCTACTCGATCTCTCCCCCCAGGGCAGCCACCTCATCCCAGGAATCTATCCAGTGAATCCTCTCTTAGGGAATTATATCTTTCCCTATAAAAGAAACTCAAACAGTGCTCCAGGTGGGGTCTTACCAAAGTTCTGTATAATTGCAGCAAAACGTCATTGCTTGAACCCGCTGCAATAACATTTCATTGGTCTTCCTGATTGCTTGCTGCATCTGCCTGTTAACTTTCTGTGACTCTAGTACCAGATCCGCCAGCTCTCTCTGCGTGCAAACCTTTGCTAGTTCCGAGTCGGGTCTTACGTATTTTGAGGCCCTTAGTGATGGATCACTCTTTAATTCAACTGATTTTGTTATTTTTCTTCTTCCTTCTTCACAGCGGTGAAGACATCTTCGGTGCCTGTGTCAAGTAGGTAACATTTCCTTATTGTACTGGGTAATATATGGTGCAGTTTTTGACTTGTGTTTTAGATTTAGCTTCGTATCAGCAACTTACAATTACATGGCACCATTATCACAGGAAGCCATTGTGGTGGACCTCAGTTGTGCCTTTGTCCTATATGGACCACCGTTGTGTGTGCTTGTCATACCTGGACACATCCCCTTCCAGTTTGGTTCCTCCCCTCGGCACCTAGTATAAAGGTGGCTGTCTCCTCCCCCTTGTTCGGTCCAGGTTGGTTATATGTTGGGACCTGCTCCTGATTCTGTTGTGAATAAAAGCCTACACTTATATTGGCATATCGGTAGTCTTTCGCCTTATTGATAGCGCATCAGCCATACTGCTTCACAGAAGCATTGATACCAAGGCAAAGAAGACATATGCGTCACAGGCTGGGCCAGCATTTATTGCCCATCCCTAGTTGCCCTTGGAGGGCAGTTGAGAGTCAACCACATTGGATCAACCACAGGGAATTTTCACAGAAACGTCATTGCAGTATTAATATAAGTCTACTTGTGACACTAATAAATAAACTTTAAAGCATTGCTGTGGCTCTGGAGTCACATGTAGGCCAGACCAGGTTAAGGATGACAGATTTCCTTCCCTAAAGGACATTAGTGAACCAGATGGGTTTTTCCAACAAGCGACAATGGTCATCAGTAGATCCTTAATTCCAAATATTTTTTTATTGAATTCAAATTCCACCATCTGCTATGGCGGGATTCGAACCCGGGTCCTCAGAACATTAGCAGAGATTCTGGATTAATAGTCTAGCAATAATACCACTAGGCCATGTCCTCACCATGAGCCTAGATGGATGAGCGCACTGTTAACAAAGGCGAGGAGAAGGGAATGGAAAATGCACAAGAGGCCAGTGTTTGAGGATCTCCGAGTTCTTGGAGGATTATTGAGCTTGGGGATAAAGGCAAAGTCACCATAGTCTCAGATGACGATAGGCTGTTCTCCCTTTGTGGTGGTGATTTAACCTGAAGGTTACCACACCTCACGGGGTGGCAATGTGGTTAGCACTGCTGCCTCACAGCGCCAGGGACCCGGGTTCAATTCTGGCCTTGGGTGACTGTCTGTGTGGAGTTTGCACGTTCTCCCCGTGTCTGCGTGGGTTTCCTCCGGATGCTCCGGTTTCCTCCCACACTCCAGAGATGTGCAGGTTAGTAGATTGGCCATTCTAAATTCACCCTTAGTGCCCAAAGTTACATGGGTTAGGTGGATTGGCTATGCTAAATTGCACCTTGGTGTCCCCAGATGTGTAGATTGGATGGGATTAACCATGGAGAATCTGTGGTGTTACAAGGATAGGGGGAGGACCTGGGGGTAAGATACTCTGCCAGAGAGTCGGTGCAGACTCGATGGGCTGAATGGCCTCTTCTGCACTGTAGGGATTCCACGAAGGTGCACTGTTGGCCTTGCTCTGCATCACAAAGAAGTCATCCAGCCAACTGAGCTAACCAACAACCACAGAGCAACTGTGCAAACTTAGATTCAGGATGAGCAGGTCACCAGCATTTCAATTACCTTCCGCTCACTTTTGATGGATGGAATTGAAAAGCCCTCAAGGTTTTTGCCACCAGGTTCCAGTGAAAACATTGAAATCCTCCCAGTCACAGTGACTTGCTGCAACATCCCATTGAGATCAAAGACAGAGTGAAGTCGGTGAAAGATTTATTTATTTAGTGTCACAAGTAGGCTTACTTTCACACTGCAATGAAGTTACTGTGAAAATCTTCTAGTCACCACACTCCAGCACCTGTTCGGGTACACTGAGGGAGAATTTAGCATGGCCAATGCAACTAACCAGCACGTTTTTCAGACTGTGGGAGGAAACCGGAGCACCCGGAGGAAACCCACGCAGACACGGGGAGAACGTGCAGACTCCGCACAGAGAGTGACCCAAGCCGGGAATCGAACCCGGGTCCCTGGTGCTGTGAGGCAGCAGTGCTAACCACTAACAAAGATCAAAGAAAAGTACAGCACAGGAACAGGCCCTTCGGCCCTCCAAGCCCGTGCCGATCATGATGCCCCAACTAAAAAAATCTTTCTGCCCTTACTCAGTCCGTATCCCTCTATTCCCTCCCTATTCCTGTACCCATCCAGATACCTCTTAAATGTTGCCAATGTATCTGCTTCCACCACCTCCTCTGGCAGCGCGTTCCAGGCACCCATCACTCTCTTTGCGTGAAAAACTTCCCCCGCACATCTCCCTTAAACTTTCCCCCTCTCACCTTGAACCTGTGCCCCCTTGTAATTGACACTTCCACCCTGGGGAAAGAGCCTTCGACTGTGCTGCCCCAGATCTTAACAGTTTCTTCTCAATAATCTAGACTATCATTAAGGAGCAGAACTGCTGGGGAAACATGGCCGTTAACCAAATGGGATTGGCCCGGTGTGAAGTGATTATGTATGAGGTGGTTTGAAAGAGATTGCATTATATTGTAAAAGGGAAAGGAGAGATTGATAGGGTGAATCTCTGTGAGTTTACCTGTATTCCCTTCCACTCGGTCAGATTCCCAGGATACCCAATGTCTCAAACTGCTGTCGGATTTGGATCAGATTCAGAACAATGTGGTCAAACAGGAGAAGGCGATTCAGTCCTGCACCCGACCCCCACTGGAGCACAAGAAACCCATCCAGGATAGCAAAGATCGCATCCAAGACCTGAAGGTTCGCTCACTTACTGAAATGATTCCATTTGATTTATTATTGTCACAGATATTAACATACAGTGAAAAGTATTGTTTCTTGCGCGCTATACAGACAAAGCATACCGTTCATAGAGAAGGAAAGGAGAGAGTGCAGAATGTAGTGTTACAGTTATAGCTAGGGTGTAGAGAAAGATCAACTTAATGCAAGGTAAGTCCATTCGAAAGTCTGATGGCAGCAGGGAAGAAGCTGCTCTTGAGTTGTTTGGTACGTGTCCTCAGACTTTTTCCCGATGGAAGAAGGTGGAAGAGAGAACGTCTGGGGTGAGTGGTGTCCTTAATTATGCTGGCTGCTTTTCCAAAGCAGCGGGAAGTGTAGACAGAGCCAATGATTTGATTTGATTTGATTTATTATTGTCAAATGTATTAGTATACAGTGAAAAGCATTGTTTCTTGTGCACTATACAGACAAAGCATGCCGTTCATAGAGAAGGAAAGGAGAGAGTGCAGAATGTTGTGTTACAGTGATAGCTAGGGTGTAGAGAAAGATCAACTTAATATAAGGTAGGTCCATTCGAAAGTCTGATGGCAGCAGGGAAGAAGCTGTTCTTGAGTCGGTTGGTACGTGACCTCAGACTTTTGTATTTTTTTCCCAATGGAAGAAGGTGGGAGAGAGAATGTCCGGGGTGCATGGGGTCCTTAATTATGCTGGCTGCTTTTCCGAGATAGCGGGAAGTGTAGACAGAGTCAATGGATGGGAGGCTACAGAGAGAATTTGCATTTATATAGATAGCACTTTTTATGGATAAACTCAGTGGCACAGCTCCAGGGACCCGGGTTCCATCCTGGTCTCGGATGACTGTCTGTATGGAGTTTGCATGTTCTCCCCATGTCTGTGTGGGTTTCCTCTGGGTGCTCTAGTTTCCTCCCACAGTCCAAAGATGCCCAGGTTAGGTGGATTGGCCGTGCTAAATTAACCTTAGTGTCAGGGTTGCAAGAAGGTAAATACGTGGAGTTACGGGAATAGGACCTGGGTGGAATTGTTTTTGGTGCAGCCTCGATGGGCCAAATGGCCTCCTTCTGCACTGTAGGGATTCAATGATTCTAGCTCTGGCAGCCTCTGTGGAGAGGGAAACACAGTTAACGTTCGAGTCTGCACGACCTATCTACAGAACTGAAAAGGGATAGAAATGTGATAGATTATATACTTGGAGAGGGGGGAATGGGACAGGATGGGAAGACCCTGATAGGTCAGAACTAAGGAGGGATTGACAAAGGGGTTGTTAATGGTGCCGCTGGGGACTGAGGAGTGATAATAGTGGTAAAGGTAGGATAGCCGTGTTAATAGGAGAACAACATGCTCAGTGGGAACAAAACTGAACAACAAGGGCAGTGGCCATGTGGGGTAGGGGTGGGTCATGTTGGGGCAAACCAGGAACGGAAAACAAAAGGTGGGAGTCAAGATGGGGGATTTTCACAACCTTATGATGCCCCGGCGCACATCAGAGTGAATGCAGTCCTCTCGCACTGCATAACACTAACAGCCAATGTGCACTAATGAAATTGAGATCATTGCCAGGGTGTTTCGGTGGTGTTAGTTGCAAAATAATTGTTGGCTGGTGCACGAGGAGCACTGAAATAATTCACTGTGACCTTTATACATCCATCTGAGACTACAGAGATATCACCTTCCAACAGTGTAACTGTGACTGAATTATCCACTTGGATCCTAGAGTAAAACTTCATCTCACAACCTTCTGACTCAGAGGCAGGTCTGCAGCCACTAAGCCTGACTCACACACATTCTTTTGGGATGTAGGTGTAAGTTGATGAGCATTTGTGACTCTATGCAGTTGGCACGTTCTCCCCGTGTCTGCGTGGGTTTCCTCCAGGTGCTCTGGTTTCCTCCCTCAATCTAAAGATGTGTTGGGTGGATTGGCCATGGTAAATTGCCCCTTAGTGTCAGGGGGATTAGCAGGGTAAATACGTGGGGATACGGGGATGGGGCCTGGGTGGGATTGTTGTCAGTGCAGGCTCGATGAGCCACATAAGAACATAAGAACTAGGAGCAGGAGTAGGCCATCTGCCCCCTCGAGCCTGCTCCACCATTCAATCAGATTATGGCTGATCTTTTCATGGACTCAGCTCCACTTACCCGCCTGCTCACCATAACCCTTAATTCCTTATTTGTTCAAAAATCTATCTATCCTTGCCTTAAAAACATTCAATGAGGTAGCCTCAACTGCTTCACTGGGCAGGGAATTCCACAGATTCACAACCCTTTGTGTGAAGAAGTTCCTCCTCAACTCAGTCCTAAATCTGCTTCCCCTTATTTGGAGGTCATGCCCCCTCGTTCTAGTTTCAGCCGTCAGTGGAAACAACCTCCCTGCTTCTATCTTATCTATTCCCTTCATAATCTTATATGTTTCTATAAGATCTCCCCTCATTCTTCTGAATTCTGACTCATTCTTCAGAATGGCCTCCTTCTGCACTGTCGAGTTCTATTTTTTTTATTCATCCATGGGACATGGGCATCGCTAATGATTCAGCTGTTGATACATTTATTCTTCAAATCACTTAACTGCCATGTTGTGAATTTAATGAGCTCAATTTAATTTTTGACACAATGGGATTGTTGTTGGTGCAGGCTCGATGGGCCGAATGGTCATCTTCTGCACAGTGTGGATTCTATGACTTCAGAAACTTGATTGGTTTTTGGTGTTGGAAGGAGTGGGTCGTTCTAAACAGATGGACGTTTCTGAACGTGATTAACATCGAGCCTACCCTTTTTTTTATAAATCTCTTTTCCGTCTTCCAGAACATCAGCAATTCCATTGGCCAAATTGAAATCGCCAAGATGTCGAAGGAAAGGGAGTGTCAGGGCTTTCTCTCGCAGTACCCGCAGGTAGCAGGGGCACCTCAGCTCCGCACCAAACTGGACGACACAAACAACAAGTTTGAGCAGGTCAGCCTCCTGCTCAACTGCTCCGAGGAGAAGTAAGTAACATTCATTTTACACTGTGGGGATTTCCATAGCTGACGGGGCGGGACTTGAACTCAGAAAGTTTAGATTATTCCAGTATGTCATCTGTGCAGGGAAATCTGGGGAGAGAGTTGGACATTGGGCAGGAATCACAGAATCTTTTCATTGCAGAAGGAGGCCAATCGGCCCATCGAGTTTGCACTGACTCTCTCTGAAGGAACATCCTATCTAATCCCACTCCCTTGCCTTAACCTCGTAACCTTGCACCTTCATGCAGATAGCAATCCAATTCCCTTTTGAGTATCTCGATCAAACCTGTCTCCACCTAAGAGGGAAGTTCCTTCCAGACCATCCTTTGGGTGAAGACATTTTTCCCCCACATCAAGTTTACTCCCTTTATTTTGACTCTGTGCTCTCTCGTTCTTGATGCTCTCTTAAGTGGGAAGAGTTTCTCACCATTTACCCTGTCCATACTTCTCATCATTTCCATCAAGTCTAACTAGTCTCCTGGTATGGAGGGTATTAGCTATGAGGAGAGACTGAATAAACTGGAATTGTTCTCCCTGGAAAGACGGAGGCTGAGGGGCGACCTGATAGAAGTTTATAAAATTGAGAGGTATAGATAGGGTGAACAGTGGAAGCTTTTTCCCAGGGCAGAAATGACAATTACAAGGGGGCACAAGTTCAAGGTAAGGGGGGAAAGGTTCAGTGGAGATGTGCGGGGAAGTTTTTTACACAGAGGGTGGTGGGGGCCTGGAATGCACTGCCAGGTGAGGTGGTTGAGGCAGATACATTAGCGACATTTAAGACTTATCTGGATAGACACATGAATAGACGGGGAATAAATGGATATAAGCGGTTGGTCTAGATAGGACAACATGATCGGCGTTGGCTTGGAGGGCCGAAGGGCCTGTCCCTGTGCTGTACTGTTCTTTGTTTTTTGTACTTATGTATGCATCAATGCTGTCATTCACATTTGCAGGATCAATTCACTGATACCATGCTTGTACCTCAGAACCATGGCATTATTAGGGCTCGGTGTGGAGATGCCAGCGTTGGACTGGGGTAAACACAGTAAGAGTTTTAACAACACCAGGTTAAAGTCCAACAGGTTTATTTGGTAGCAAATGCCATTAGCTTTCGGAGCGCCGCTCCTTCGAAGGAGCGGCGCTCCGAAAGCTAATGGCATTTGCTACCAAATAAACCTGTTGGACTTTAACCTGGTGTTGTTAAAACTCTTACCATGGTTAGGACACAGCAGGATCCCAGGCTGCAGGGTCTGGGTGGTGGTGCTGGAGCCCTATCTCAAAACGTATGATCCCATTGAGCAGTGCTCCTACTGGGCGTGTGAAATTGGTGGATTCATGCAGATGTGTACGTTGTATTTGCCTTTTTCCCCATACCTGACGCTGGTTTCACTCTTGTGATGTGATTCATCGAACCCCGACAGTGCAGAAAGAGGCCATTTGGTCCATCCAGTCTGCACCGGCTCTCTGAAAGAGAGTCTTTGATTCTCTGCCCCGGATACAATGAATGACGGGCACGCTACTTTACAATCTTCACAGGGCTCAGGCTGGGAACAAGTTGGAGAACACCCTCCAGAAAGGCAGAAACACCTTGTCTGAATTCGAGAATAAATTGGTGAAGGACCAGACTGTTCCTGATAGTATCTGGGGATTGGATACCAAGAAGCAGGAGCTTGAGGTAAGCATTACCTCCGAATGTATGATGCTCAGACATAACCTGGCCCGGGTGAACTGCTCGGAAACAGCATTTCAACTCAAGAAATAGCCTTTCTAATCCGCCTTTTGTCACCTGCACTGGGGCCACTCCGTTAGATATGTCACCAATCCTTAGCTGCCGTTCCTCATTGCATCATCCAAGCTAAAAGCATTCTGTTTGGGACCCATCTCAATTCAAATCATTATCATAGAATCATAGGATCCTACAGTACAGAAAGCCATTTGGCCCATCGAGTCTGCACCGACCACTGTCCCACCCAGGCCTCATCCCCATCACTCCATGCATTTATCCTAGCTAGTCCCCCGACACTAAGGGGAAATTTTGCATGGCCAGTCTACCTAACCTACACATCTTTGGACTGTGGGAGGAAACCCACGCAGGCACGGGGAGAAAGTACAAGCTCCACACCGACAGTGACCTGAGCCGGGAATTGAACCAGGGTCCCTGGCACTGTAAGGCAGCAGTGCTAACCACTGTGCCACCGTGTCACCCATTATGTTTCAGTGCCCCTAATTAATGCCTGTAATTTTTAAAAAAGTTTATTTATTATTAGTCACAAGTAGGCTTACATTAACACTGCAATGAAGCTACTATGAAAATCCCCTAGTCGCCACACTCCGGTGCCTGTTCGGGTACACTGAGGGAGAATTTAGCACGGCCAATGCACCCAACCAGCACGTCTTTCAGACTGAGGGAGTAAACCGGAGCACTCGGAGGAAACCCACGCAGACACGGGGAGAACATGCAGACTCCGCACAGACTGTGACCCAAGCCGGGAATCGAACCCAGGTCCCTGGCACTATGAGGCAGCAGTGCTAACCACTGTGCCACCCTTACCTTCATGGGGACAACTCAAGAAAGGCTCTTACTTTTAATTTGAATACTCTTCGTGACGAGCTACCCGATTTGGGAAGATATTCTGGAATCAGCAACAGTTTGACTGGAGGCACGGGAGATATGAGAGTGTGGATGGGTGCTGTGAGGCAGCAGTGTTAGCCACTGTGCTGCCGCGTAGGTAGGAAGAACATGTCTTCACCCCTCGCTGTGCTTCATGTAATCCAGCCTTTAATTTTTCCAATAGGCCATGCGTTCAGAACTCAAGTCGAAGAGACCAGTCCTGCAGGAGGCTGAGCAGAACCTCAACACGGTGAAGAAAACCTGCAACGCGTTGACTGACAACTTTCAGGAGCATTGTCCAGATGTCGAACGACAGGCCACCGAGGTCAAGAAACTCAACCAACGCTACGACAATCTCCACAAGCAGCTGGACATCCGGTTAGTTTACAATTTTCCCTTGAAACTCTTGTACCTCAATAGTCAGGCTGGCTAGCAACTGACCAGAGGCTTAAAGAAAGACTAGATACCTCTCCATTCACGGCCTTCAGCCCACTGTAAAGACCTTTACTGCCAACAAAATATTTCTGTAGTGTAATCACACTGGTGTTCAGACTCAAAGAACACAGAACAGTACAGCACAGGAACAGGCCCTTCAGCCCTCCAAGTGTGTGCCAATCACACTGTCCTATCTAGACCAATCGCCTGTACCCCTCTATTCCCCACCTGTTCATGTGTCTGTCCAGAGAAGTCTTAAATGTCGCTAACGTGTCTGCCTCAACCACCTCACTTGGCCATGCATTCCAGGCCCCCATCACCCTCTGTGTAAAAAACTTTCCCCCACACATCTCCACCGAACCTTCCCCCCCTTACCTTGAACTTGTGCCCCCTTGTAATTGTCACTTCTGCCCCTGGGAAAAAGCTTCCAACTGTTCACCCTATCTATACCCCTCATAATTTTATAAACTTGTATCAGGTCGCCCCTCAGCCTCTGTCTTTCCAGGGAGAACAATCCCAGTTTATTCAATCTCTCCTCATACCCTCCATACCAGGCAACATCCTGGTAAACCTTTTCCATGCTCTCTCCAAAGCCTCTACGTCCTTCTGGTAGTGTGGCGACCGGAATTGGACACTGTATTCCAAATGTGGCCTAACCAACGTTTTAAATTGCTGTAACATAAATTGCCAACTTTTATACTCGATGCCCCGGCTGATGAAGGCAAGCATGCCACATGCTTTCTTCACCATCTTTCCCACCTGTGCTGCCACGTTTAAGGCCCTGCACACCCAGGTAGGAAATTCAGCAGCAAGCTTTGATGGCACAGTGATTAGCACTGCCTCTCAGCACCAGGGACCCAGGTTCAAATCTGGCCTAGTGTCACTGTCTGTGCGGAGTCTGCACGTTCTCTCCATGTCTGTGTGGGTTTCCTCCGGGTGCTCCGGTTTCCTCCTACAGTCTAAAGATGTGCTGGTTAGGTAGATTGGCCATGCTAAGTTGCCCTTTAGTGTCCCAAGATGTGTAGATTAGAGGGATTAGCCATGGGAAATATATGGGGTTATGGGGATAGGGCAGGGATTAGGGCCTGGGCAAGATACTCTGTCAGAGTCAGTGCAGATTCAATGGGCCGAATGGCCTCTTCTGCACTGTAGGGATTCTATGAATCTATTCTATAAGTTTGTGCAAAGCAAGATCCCACAGACAGGTGGTGATAATGGACAAATTATCTTTTTTTTTCACTGAATAGGTGGGGCACTGGGGAGAACTTCCCTGCTCTCCTTCGAACTAATGCCACGGGATCCATTATGTCCTCCTCAGAGACTGGACAGTGTGTAGGCTCAATGTTTCATCAAAAGATAGCACCGTTGACAGTTCAGCACTCCCTCAGCACGGCACTGGAGTGGCAGCCTGGATTATCTGCCTCTTAATATCCCTGCCCATTAGAAGCAGTCAATGCCAAGTGATGGACAACCTGTTAATGGCAACGTGTCTTTAAAATAAAATACTTCAACAAATCAGGGGCTATTCCTATGCTTTAGTAGATTTAAAGTTTATTTATTAGTGTCACAAGTAAGGCTTACATTGACACTGCAATCCAGTTACTGTGAAAATCCCCTAGTTGCCACAATCCGGTGCCTGTTCAGGCCAATGCACCCTAACCAGCACATCTTTCGGACTGTGGGAGGAAACCGGAGCACCCGGAGGAAACCCAAGCAGACACGAGGAGAATGTGCAGACTCCACACAGACAGTGACCCAAGCCAGGAATCAAACCCGGGACCCTAGTGCTGTGAGGCAGCAGCACTAACCACTGTGCACCCGTTTTATAAGGGATGATGGGACATAAGGGAACATTTTTATTGCATTTCTCTCGTATCGATACACAGCTAAGGGCAGAGACCATTGTTATTTTGTTGTCTGCTCCCCCTCTCCATTTTGCATCTTTAGAATGGGTAAATGCTGGACCCAGTTAGTCTGACAGCCTGTATTTGCCAGCATTACGACTAATGTTTCTGCTGACTAAATTTCGTTCAAGTATAAACGTAACGACTGAGCTTCATCGTGGTCCGGGTGGGGTGGTGATGGGGGGGTGGTGGTGGGATGATGGTGGTTGTGGGGATATGGGGGGTGGGGTGGGCAGTGTTGTGGGAGGGGGTCGGGTGGGTTGTGGTGCAGGTGGGTTGGTGTGGCAGACTGGTGGGGTAGGGGCTGGTTGTTGTTGGGGTGACGGTGGGGGGAGTGTGGCATGAGTGGGGGTGACGTGGGTGTGGTGGGGAGGTGGGATGTGGGTTGATTGTTGTGGGGGTACAGGGTGATGGCAGGGCTGTGGGGGGGGGGTTGTGGGTGATTGTGGGGGTGTGGGGTATGTATGGCGGGGTGGTGGAATGCGGGTTGGTTGTTGTGCGGGTGATCGTGGGGGTGCAGGGGGTGGGGGGGGGGGGTATGTGTTCAGTGGGGGGTGTGGAGGATCGAGAGGAAAGTGAAGTTGAGACCATGGTCAGGTTGGCCATGATCTTATTGAATGGTGGGGTAGGTTTGAGGGGCTGAATGGCCTGCTCCTGCACCAATTTCCTATGATCTGGTCATGTAGAGTGGGTGATAGATCCGGGAGCTTTATTTTGAGTGCTGTTTCCTCATTAGGTTTTGGATGAGTGAATTGAGAGGAAGGGAATGCATTGTGCTCCTTAATCATCATCTTCTGATTAAACAGGTCTGAAAACCTTCAAAAGGCGAAGGATGCCTACGCAGATTTCCGGAGTGGCAGTGATGCTTTGGACAGCTGGCTCTCTAATGTACCCAACTATGAACCACGTGAGACAGATAGCACCAAATCGATCGACAACAAACTGAAGAATCAGATGGTACGGAGCTTAAAATCAACGTGTAACTACACAATACACTTGGTTAATATTCAATGATATCAATGCCGGAGAGTGAATGTCTTAACATTGACTCCTGCTCCAGTGCCAAGTCAGTGTAGGCGAGAGCCATTCATAGAATCCCTACAGTGCAGAAGAGGCCATTCGGCCCACTGAGTCTGTACCAACTCTCTGACAGAGCATCTTACCCAGTCCCTCTCCCCCACCCTATCCCTGTAACTCCACACATTTACATAGTAAGATAGAAACTAGAAGCAGGAGTAGACCATTCGGCCCTTCGATCCTGCTCCATCATTCATCTTGACAATGGCTGATCATCAAATTCAATATCCTGAACCCCCCTTCCCCCCATATCCCTTGATCCCTTTAGCCCCAAGAGCAAAATCTAATTTCTTCTTGAAATCACACAACATTTTGGCTTCAACTACATTCTGTGGTAGTGAATTCCACACGTTCACCACCCTCTGGGTGAAGAAATTTCTCCTCACCTCAGTTCTAAAAGGTTTACCCCCTATCCTCAAACTATGACCCCTGTAACTCCACAGGATTCCCCTACCATTGAGAACATTCTTTCTGAATCTAACCTGTCTAACCCTAAAAACAAAGAAAATTACAACACAGGAACAGGCCTTCGGCCCTCCAAGCCTGCACCGACCATGCTGCCTGTCTGAACTAACACCCCCTACCTTTCCGGGGACCATATCCCTCTATTCCCATCCTATTCATGTATTTGTCCAGATGCCCCTTAAAAGTCACGATCATATCTGCTTCCACTACCTCCCTCGGCAGCGAGTTCCAGGCACCCACTACTCTCTGTGTAAAAAACTTGCCTCATCTCCTTTAAACTTTGCCCCTTGTACCTTAAACCTATGCCCCCTAGTAATTGACTCTTCCACCCTGGGAAAAAGCTTCTGACTATCCACTCTGTCCATGCCCCTCATAATCTAATCGACTTCTACCCTGTTAGAATTTTACAAGTTTCTGAGATCCCCTCTCACACTTCTGAACTCCATTTACCATGGCTAATCCATCTAACCTAGACATCTTGGGACACTAAGAGGCAATTCAGCATGGCCAATCAACCTAACAGGCAACCTCCACACAGACAGTGACCCAAGCCGGGAATCGAACCCGGGTCCCTGAGGCTGTGAGGCTGCAGGGCTAACCACTGTGCCACCGTGCCACCCTATGCAATCAGGCCTTGATTTGGAGAAATTGCATAATCCCCTTAAAGGCCCAGAAAGCTGCGATTATAGAATTGGATTCATAATGATTTCACAACATATGTTTTGGAAAAATCTGTTTTGAAAACTTAGTCAGGAAGGGTTTAACGTACCAGGGGTGGGAGGGTTCGGAAGATGGGAGGCTCTGATTTGAGGAGGTTTCCTCTCCTGCGCACAAAGTTTATTTTATGAAAACAAATCCTTGCGCCCAGCTGATTAAGTCCTTTCATTAACAAATGCAGTCATTTCTAGTTGATGTCCCGTGAGTCGCATTGTTCCTGGTGTTAACCTTTAGTGTTATTCTCCCCTTTGGAACAGCGTGTCGTAACGGATATTACCAACAAGGAACCCGAACATGTGAAAGTATCCAGCAACGCCCAGAAATATCAGCAGGCAGCTAAAGTAAGAAAATAACTTGCGAAGTGATGTTTGACGGCTGCTGTTGTATGTTGGCTCTGCTGTATTGGAATGTTAGTTATTGTTTTACCCTCTGGAGATGATGCCCACTGAGCATCACCTTTCCCCAAGTTGGAAGCTAGGCAAGTGACAAAATATGGGCGAGGCGGTGGTGGGCTTAATCTGTTTGATGTTACCAGAACATAAGACATAGGAGCGGGGGGAGGGGGGGGGTGAATCCATCAGTCTAGAGATTTGTCCACGCACCTTCTTTCTTTGGGTCACAAATTGTTTCAAAGTGTCAAGAAACTTAGAACCCCTACAGCACAGAAAGAGGCCATTCGGCCCATCGGGTCTGCACCGACCACAATCCCACCCTGGCCCTACCCCTACATATTTACCCACTAATCCCTCTAACCTACGCATCCCAGGACACTACGGGCAATTTTAGCATGGCCAATCAACCTAACCCGCATATCTTTGGACCGTGGGAGGAAACCGGAGCACCCGGAGGAAACCCACACAGACATGGGGAGAATGTGCAAACTCCACACAGACAGTGACCCAAGCCGGGAATCGAACCTGGGTCCCTGGAGCTGTGAAGCAACAGTGCTAACCACTGTGCTACCGTGCCACCCGATTGGTGATTTGATTTGATTTATTATTGTCCCATGTATTGGGATACAGTGAAAAGTATTGTCTCTTGCACATTATACAGACGAAAATACCGTTCATCATAGACTCCCTACAGTACAGAAGGAGGCCATTCGGCCCATTGAAACTGCACGGACAACAAATCCACTGAATCCCCGTAACGCCATGTATTTACCCAGTTTATCCCCCTGACAATAGGGGGCAATTTAGCATAGCCAATCAACCTAACTCGCATGTCATTGGAGTGTGGGAGGAAACCGGAGCACCCGGAGGAAACCCACGCTGACACAGAGAGAACGTGCAAACTCCACACAGACAGTGACCCAAGGCCAGAATCGAACCCAGGTTGCTAACCACTGTGCCACCATCATAGAGTACATAGGGGAGAAGGAAAGGAGAGGGTGCAAAATGTAGTGTTACAGTCATAGCTAGGGTGCAGAGAAAGATCAACTTAATATAAGATAGGTCCATTCAAGTGTCTGATGGCAGCAGGGAAGAAGCTGTTCTTGAGTTGGTTGGTACGTGTCCTCAGACTTTTATAACTTTTTCCCGACAGAAGAAGGTGGAAGAGAGAATGTGCGTGGGGTCTTAATTATGCTGGCTGCTTTTCTGAAGCAGCGGGAAGTGTAGACAGTGTCAACGGATGGGAGGCTGGTTTGCGTGATGGATTGAGCGTCATTCATGACTCTTTGTAGTTTCTTGCGGTCTTGGTCAAGGGCTTTGGGAACTGGAGGTCCCAGTTGCGTCGCGCTCCCATAAGGAGTGATCTAACCACGTGGCATTCTCAATTTCTAGACCATGGACACTTGGGATGGGATTTTCCACCCGCACTTGCCCCAAGACCAGAAAATCCCACCCAAGGTCTACGGATCTTTGTGTATCCACACCCCTCCCGCTACGATTCCCGTGGCGGGGGTGGGACGGGAAAACTCCTCCCTTAATGTCCGGCCTTAAAATTTTCTGGGTGGGTTCGCGATGATGCGGGAAAGAACATCATTCACAGACCTTTTTTCCTCCCTGCTTTTTAAAATTTCTGTCTCCGTCTCTGATCGCAGGATTACGAACTTGAGGCTGAGATGTTTAAATCACTGGTCGCCCCGGACAACGCACAAGCATCTTCCAAAAAGCCAAAGTTCACATCACCAGCTGACAAGGTTAAAGATGAGGTAATTATTTGAGGATACTGACTGCGAAACAAAAATACACTTTGTGGTGACATCCTGCTGAACAGTTCATGACTTGAATTGCCTAACTTGTTTGTCTGAACAATTAGATAAAGAAATGGGGAGGGTGGTTAATTCTCAGGCACAGCAACTCAAACTATTTCATATTGGTTAGTGCTTAGGCATTATGCTGTGTTTAGTGTCTCACCTGATGAAGGAGCAGCGCTCCGAAAGCTCATGATTCCAAATAAACCTGTTGGACCGTAACCTGGTGTTGTGAGACTTCTTACTGTGCCCACCCCAGTCCAACTCCGGTATCTCCACCTCAAGTCTTCTTCAAGAGTGCAGCCTGGATTATATCAGCAGGGTTGCTCCTGATGGCTAAGTATTTGCATCTTTTGGGTGGTGGGGTGCCTGGAACTCGCTGCCGGGGGAGGTAGTGGAAGCAGATACGATAGTGACTTTTAAGGGGCGTCTGGCCAAATACATGAATAGGATGGGAATAGAGGGATATGGTCCCCGGAAGAGTAGGGGGTTTTAGTTCACACGGGCAGCATGGCCGGTGCAGGCTTGGAGGGCCGAAGGGCCTGTTCCTGTGCTGTAATTTTCTTTGTTCTTTATCGACTCGACTACTAAGAACATATTGTGTTGTAAATCCACAGGAAACTGCCTTGGCCACCAAATATACAGCAGTGAAAGCCATCAACGATCAGCGTTTGCGGAACCTAGAGTTCGCACAAGGCTTGCTGAAACAGGTAATGGTCCTTGTACTACATGGAAAAGATGAATGAAAATGGGTGATGCAAACGGCTTCCCACGCCGAGTACTGAAATTGATATTAGGTTGAAGATTAATCGAGAGTTTGCCAAAAATGTCCTCAAGAATCATCACCCATCAAAAAGACACCAGTGTTTAATATTCAATGAAAGGCAACATTGGAGTTAGTCCGACATACAGGCAGTCCTCGACTTCACCACGTTCGAGTTACGATGCATGGCACTTCGCGACATTTATGGGTGGAATTCTACCGGCACGTCCGTCCAACGTTCATACGATCCCGCCCAAGGCTAACGGAGAATGCTGAACTCCGAGCCTTGCCTGGCCCTGGAATTGGGGCGGGCGTGTCAGTAACATTCCGGTGTCTGTGTGGGCTTTTCCAGCCGCGCTCTCGCCCCAAGGCCGGAGGATCCTACCAGAGGTCGACGGACCTTTGCACGATCCGTGTTCCACTCGCTACGATTCCCATGACGGACGGGATGGGAAAATTCCGCCCCCCCCCCTGTTTCAGCTTTGCGATGCTGGTTACAACTTTGCCACACCAGTGAACAGTTTTTTAAAAATCCATTTGTGGGACATGGGCGTCTCTGGCTGGCCAGCATTTATTGCCCATCCCTAGTTGCCCTTGTTCAGAGGGCAGTTGTGAGTCAACCACATTGCTGTGGCTCTGGAGTCACATGTAGGCCAGACCAGGTAAGGACGGCAGATTTCCTTCCCTAAAGGACACTAGTGAACCGGATGGCCTCCGACAATGGTTTCATGGCTATCAGTAGATTCTTAATTCTAGATTTTTTTTTACTGAGTTCAAATTCCACCATCTGCCGTGGTGGGATTCGAACCCGGGTCCCCAGAACATTAGCTGAGTTTCAGGATTAATAGTCTCGCGATAATACCACTGGGCCATTGCCTCAGTTGGTCTTTACCGACTGTTATGTCCCTTTTATGTTCCACCTTTCACAATCTCAGCAAGGGCAAATTGCTTCTCAGATATAGAGGTACAAACATCAACGTGATGAAAGTTCCAGTTTAAAACTAACTGACTCCATGGAAGTGGGTGTCAGTGCCTGTTTTACAAGGAGTCTGAGTTTATACTGAGTGGGTGCCTGGAACTCGCTGCCGGGTGAGGTAGTGGAAGCAGATACGATAGTGACTTTTAAGGGGAGTCTTGACAAATACATGAATAGGATGGGAATAGAGAGATACGGTCCCCGGAAGGGCAGGGGGTTTTAGTTCAGTCGGGCAGCACGGTCGGTACAGGCTTGGAGGGCCGAAGGGCCTGTTCCTGTGCTGTAACTTTCTTTGTTCTTTGTTCATTGTAAACTGGATTTCTCTTCAGGCGTAATAAACATCAAATAAGAGTGATTTTATGCCGCTGTTCAATTTGTCACAGCCACAGGTCGATGGAAAAGGAGCATTAATTTTCAAGGCAAATAAGGTTGAGGAACTAATCCCCCATTTCTAACATTGTTCCCATGGGAAAATCGGTTCCAACTTACGATGTCTGACTTATGACGCACTTTTCAGGGGAAGCAATGGCCTAGTGGTATTATCGCTAGACTATGAATCCAGAAACTCAGCTAATGTTCTGGGGACCCGGGTTCGAATCCCGCCACGGCAGATGGTGGAATTTGAATTCAATAAAAAATGTCCGGAATTAAGAATCTGCTGATGACCGTGAAACCATTGTCGATTGTCAGAAAAAACCATCTGGTTCACTAATGTCATTCAGGGAAGGAAATCTACCATTCTAACTTGATGTGGCCTACATGTGACTCCAGAACCACAGCAATGTTGACTCTCGACCACCCTCCAAGGGCGACTAAGGATGGGCAATAAATGCTGGCCCAGCCAGCGACGCCCATGACCCACAAATGAAGAACATATGAACTAGGAGCCAGAGTAGGCCATCTGGCCCCTCAGACCTGCTCCGACAATAAGATCATGGCTGATCTTTTCATGGACTCAGTTCCACTTACCCGCCCGCTCACCATTACACTTAATTCCTTTACTGTTCAAAAATTTATCCATCCTTGCCTTAAAAACATTCAATAAGGCAGCCTCAACTGCTTCACTGGGCAGGGAATTCCACAGATTCACAACCCTTTGAGTGAAGAAGTTGCTCCTCAACTCAGTCCTAAATCTGCTCCCCTATTTTGAGACCATCCCCCCTCGTTCTAGTTTTACCTGCTACTGGAAACGACCTCCCTGCTTCTATCTTATCTATTCCCTTCATAATCTTACATAAGTTAGCTTTTATTAACAGGGGGTTGGAGTTTAAGAGCCGTGGGGTTATGCTGCAACTGTACAGGACCTTGGTGAGACCACATTTGGAATATTGTGTGCAGTTCTGGTCACCTCACTATAAGAAAGATGTGGAAGCGCTGGAAAGAGTGCAGAGGAGATTTACCAGGATGCTGCCTGGTTTGGAGGGTAGGTCTTATGAGGAAAGGTTGAGGGAGCTAGGGCTGTTCTCTCTGGAGCGGAGGAGGCTGAGGGGAGACTTAATAGAGGTTTATAAAATGATGAAGGGGATAGATAGAGTGAACGTTCAAAGACTATTTCCTCGGGTGGATGGAGCTATTACAAGGGAGCATAACTATAGGGTTCATGGTGGGAGATATAGGAAGGATATCAGAGGTAGGTTCTTTACGCAGAGAGTGGTTGGGGTGTGGAATGGACTGCCTGCAGTGATAGTGGAGTCAGACACTTTAGGAACATTTAAGCGGTTATTGGATAGGCACATGGAGCACACCAGGATGATAGGGAGTGGGATAGTTTGATCTTGGTTTCAGATAAAGTTCGGCACAACATCGTGGGCCGAAGGGCCTGTTCTGTGCTGTACTGTTCTATGTTCTATAAGATCCCCCCTCATTCTTCTGAATTCCAATGAGTATAGTGATGCGCGATAAATCACACGGGAGGCTGGATGTACCCGGGAAATAAAGGCTTTTATTACCAACAATAACGGAGCTACTATATACAATATACAATCCCAGACTAAAGTGTCACCAGGCAGAGCAATGACCTTTATACCTCTCCCGGAAGGCGGAGCCAACTGGAGTGTACCAGAGGACTATATTAACAGGTAGAACAGCCCAACCCTAACCCCAACAGTAACATATCTACAGACTCATAGTACTGGCTAAACCATGGCTCAGCACTCCTGGTGGTAACCAACAATGGTTCACCACATATAGTCCCAGTCTACTCAGTCTCTCCTCATAAGCCAGCCCTCTCAACTCCAGAATCAACCTGGTGAATCTGCTCTGCACCCCCTCCAGTGCCAGTATATCCTTTCTCAAGTAAGGAGACCAAAACCGTACACAAAATGATTGTGTCTCAAGTCCGAGGACAGCCTGTTCAATGGACTAAATTCAGACAATTGCTTCTTAACATTGGTGCAGTTCAAAAAAAACCCGACCTTTTTCTTTTTGTTGCAGCAACCAGAAACAGAAGAGATTCAGCAACAGGTCCAATCGAGGAACTACGCTGCAGCCCCAAATGCATCCTTCAGTCAGGGGAAGCTGCTGACAGATGAGATACAGCACAGGCAAGAAGTAGAGAATGAAATTAAGAAAGTGCAGCAAGAAATCTCAGCCCTGGAGAATCAGAAGCTCAAGGGGTCATTGGTCAAGAAAGAGGTGGTCAAAAAGATTGCCGACCCACAGCTGGATGAGGAGATGAACAAGGTCCAGGAAGCCTTGGCGGCTGAACAGCTGCAGAATAAATCCTTTGAGAATGAGCTGGAGATCTTGCGCCGCAAGCTACACTCTCTGGAGCAAGGGCAGAAAGACCCTGCCAAGCAGTACGTGGTGAAGGAGGTCCTCCGGATTGAGCAGGACAAAGATCAGGAAAATGAGATACTGAGGCTCAAGGAGGAGCTCGAAGAGATCAAGAGGCAAAAGGCGACAAAGCTGAGTGACATTATGCTGCTCCAGAAACGCCTCCACGTCCTGACCCAGGAGAAAAGCAAGGAGCACGAGAAGATCACCGAGAAAGAGGTGTTCAAGGTGAAAAACGACCCGCAGCTGGAGGCCGAGTTCAAACATCTGCAGGACAACAAGCAACACGAGAGCCTCCTGAGGCAGCAGAAGGAGGAGGAACTGACGGTGCTCCAGGACAAGCTGGCCCGGCTGGAGAGGGAAAAGGCCAAGGAGGAGGAGAAGGTGACAGTGAAGGAAGTGGTGAAGATGGAGAAGGATGCCAACCTGGAGAAAGAGGTGAACAACCTTCGCCGCCAACATGAGGATGAGATGGCCAAAAAGCGGGCCCATGACCGAGAGATCAGCGACCTGGTGAAAAGGATCAAGGTTCTGGAGGAGGAAAAGATGAAACCGGTTGTCCAAGAGAAGGTGCGGGAGATCGTGCGACCTGATCCCAACTCCGAAAACCAGGTGGCCGGCCTGAGGAATGACCTGATCGAACAGCAGAGGAAATACAAGGACGCGGAACATCAGCTCAAGAGCGTCCAGGACGAAATCGCCCACCTGAAGGACAAAGGTCCAAAAGTAGAGATCAAAGACAACATCAAAGAAATCATTAAGTACAAGCCAGACCCTGAAACCGAGCAGGAGCTGGAGAAGCTGAGGGACGAGATGGTGGACAAGTCCAGGCAAGTGGAAAGGGCTGAGGTAGAAATCAGCCAACTCCAAAAGGAGATTGAGATGCTGAAGAACAGCAAGCCTCCAGTCCAAACCAAGGAAGTGGTGAACGAGGTCATTGAGTACCGCAAGAATCCAAACACCGAGCAGGAAGTGACCTTTCTCAAGGGCAAACTGATAGAGGAACAGAAGAAGCAGCTGGAGCAGGAGAGGGAGAAGAGCCTACACGAGGACAACATCCAACTGAAGAAGAAGGATCTGGCGCAGGTAAGAGAGAAGGTGGTGCACCAGGAGGTGGTGAAGGTCGAACAGGATCCGACCCTGAAGGCAGAGTGCGGGACGCTGGCCAACGAGATTGAGCAGGAGAGGAGGCAGAAGGAGAATCTCAAAGCCCAGATCCACACTCTGCAACTGCGAAAGTCCGACTTGGAGGAACAGCTGCTGGAACTTGAGGCAGAGAGGCAATCTCGACGTAAGGCAGAGCAGGAGGTCAAGAGATTGAGGACAAAGCTCACCGACCTGGAGGAGAAAGAGAAGGAGGTGCGGGATAAGGTGACGGTGAAACAGAAGGTGGTCTTGCAGCAAGATCCTGGGCAAGAGAAGGAAGTCTCGCTGCTCAAATTACACGTGGAAGATGAAACGTTAAACCGAAACGTCCTCGAGAAAGACCTCCAGGCCCTCAAAATGAAACAGATAGAGCTTGAAAGCCGGAAGGTCAAAGAGAAAAACATTGTGACGGAGAAAGTCCAAGTGGAGAGAGATCCCGAGACAGAGTTGGAGGTTGAACGTCTCCGGAAGAGCCTAGAGGAAGAGGGCAAACTCAAGCGCAACTTGCAGGATGAGTTGGACCACCTGACGTCGAGGCTGTCGGACACCGAATTCGAGGACACCAAGGGACAGAAGGACCTGGATCGCCTGAGAGAGGAGAATGCCAAACTGCAGCGGGAAAACCAACAGTTGCTCCACCAATGCAGGTTCCTGCATTCTGACATCCAGGAAACCATCCAGCAAACCCAGGAGGTCAAGTCGGAGAAGTCAGCCTCCCCAGCCAGCAACACGAGTCTGATGGAGTCTCGGCTATCCTCGCTACAGAAGGAGCTGGACAATCTGAAAGAGGCCACAACTTCCAAGGACAACGCGATTGCCAAATTGGAAAAGGAATTGGCCGCGATAAAAGCAAAGAGGGAACAGAGGGAGAACAGTCTAAGGCGCCACATTGTGGTCATAGACCCAGATACGGGCAAGGAGATGTCTCCCAAGGAAGCCTACAGTCTTGGCCTCATTGACAGGGAGATGTTTATCAATCTCCAAAATCAGGAGTGCGACTGGGAAGAGATAACGGTGAAAGGTCCCTCCGGAACATCCTCCATTCTCCATGACCGCACCTCTGGAGAGAAGTATCCCATTGATGAGGCTTTAAAGAAGGGGAGGATTACGGAGAGACAGTACAACCAGTACATGAATAAGGAAATTCCCATCCAGGAATTTGCCACGCTGGTATCGGGAAAACCCGAGGAGCCGCACTCGCCCAATCCAGCCAAATTCAGCAACGCCAGGAAAGCATCTAACCACCAGCCAAACCTTTCCACCAGCTCCAGCCAAGACCCCTCCTTCCCCCCGGCTAAAGCCAAGCAGCAGCCAATTGGAGGCATATTTGACGTGGACACGGACCAGAAGATGTCGGTCACTAACGCGGCGAACCGCAATCTCATTAACAGCGACACTGCCCTGAGGCTGCTCGAAGCCCAGGCTGCCACCGGTGGCATCATCGCTGTCAAGGATGGGAGTAGGTATGATGTGAAGAAGGCAGCAGAGCTTGGCCTGATAGATGGAAAGCTGGCACAGAAGCTCTCCAATGCTGAGAGTGCCTACAAAGGCATTGAGGATCCCACAACCAAGGCTCTGCTTCCCGCTGCCAAGGCTGCCGACCGCAACTGGCTGTACCACGAGGCTGCGGAGTGGTACCTGGAAGCCCAGTACCTAACTGGGGGTCTGATTGACCCCAAAACCTCTGCCAAAAATTCACTAACAAGAGCAAAATCATCCGGCCTAATCGATGACAGCATGGCCCAGAAACTCAAAGATGAGACCTCCTACCCCAAAGATCTGGTGGATCCGATTAGCAAGCATCGCATTAACTACAAGGAAGCTCTGGGTATATCTGTTGAGGACCCGGAGACCGGGCTGTTGCTGCTACCTGTCTCCTCCAGGTCTCCCTAACGCATCTTCCTTCATGCAAAGACCAAGCTTATCGACCAATGGACCCACTCCAACGCAGAAGAATAGAACTATCAGATAAAACAAATTGAATTTACTGGGGTTGCGGGGGGAAGGGGGGGAGGGATTGGGGAATTCATGCCAATGTTATTGTAAACTGCTATTACTACTATTTCAGAACTGTCTATTTTTTAGATGCATTTATATCTTTCTGGTTTTTCACTGTAGATGTGTTTAAAAAGCGGTTAACGCGTGTAAAGAGAAGCCAATGTAAATTGGCCCATGTCAAAATTGAATCTTGTGTGTAATCTTTGCCCATAAGTTGCCCTCCCCCCCCCCCCAAAACTTCAAATTCTGCGTGTGCGTTTGGCAATGTGGAACCCCTACCCACACCACCCAACTCTTGAAAGGGGGGATTATTTCATTTTCATAGCTGGGATGAGCTTCCAGTCACTTGTGTTATCAGCTGCACTCCCCTGGCCTGATCCAACCTTGTGGTTTCCCCCAAAGGAGCAACAGAAACTGAAGGAAGGACTTGTCCACAGTTTTCAGCTGCCAAAGGAATCACTTGGCCTTATTTGTCTCATCCGATTGGAGATCAATTAGTTTTAGTCCAGTAAAGTCTTGGGGCATTTCACAAGACTATCATGGGCCTGAGTTCCACTGAAGCCTCTTCACATACGGAAGGGGAATTTCTCGAGGAATCCCTGGATTTCACGGGGACTGTCCAGAAGATTCATCCATGGTGCTACCAAGCAGAATTTCAATGGCCCGGTCAGAATTTCATCGCAGACAGATTCCACCTTAACGTCTGACTCCCCGCCCGCTCGATATGGCTTTCCAGCCTCTTAATATCTCCAGGATTTTGAGGCCTTTAACTTGTCCGCTACGCATACTGAGCAAGTTAAAGCAAATCAGGAAAAGGAGATTTATTACATGGTGCTTGACATCTGAAACCTCTCCCTTGCCGTCTTTATACAATTTGCCTTTGTTTTTCTTGGCCATCCAATACAACAAACACCACGGGTGAGATTCTTCAGCCTCCCATCGTGTGCTTCCCGCCGGTAGGAGGGGGCACGTGTTTGCTAGTGGCAGGATTCTCCAGTCCCGCCACCGTCAATGGGAATTCCCATTGATATCACCCCATGCCGGTGGGAAACCCCGCAGGCTGAGGGGAGGAGGGGTTGCGCTGTCGGCGGGACTGGAGAATCTCGCCAGCGTGAACGGCCGGAGAATTCTAACCCACGTTTCATTTCCAAAAAGAAAGGTTTATTTTTTTTTTGCCCAGAAGCAATTCAAGAATTTAACTAATACTGTCGAGTCCACAAGTCCCAAAAACCAGATGGTGGAAGGGGGGAGGGAAATCGAGCAAATGTGTTCATTCTGTTTTAGGAATCAAAGTTGCTTTCGTGTGGGGGGAAATGGGGTGGAACAAAATGACCCCAATAACACTCACCGGAACCAAAAGAGAAAACGCTGGAAAATCTCAGCAGGTCTGGCAGCATCTGTAAAGATGCCGGAAATTCCACCATGGGATCGGAGCGGGCGAGGGGCAACGGAAATGTCCGTTGACCTCGGGCAGGATTTTCCGGGCTCAGGTCGAGTGGCCGGTAAGTTTGACTGGAAGGCCCCCGCACCCAAACTTCATTTCCCAAGGAATGATGGATTTGTCATCCAACTCAACTTTAAAAATAAGGCGTCAAGCAATTTTTTTTTTAGTTCTTTTTGTAAGAACAAGCTTTGGCGACAACCTTTCAAAAAAAAGAACATTTAAGAAAATAATATATACGGCGTGTATCCATCACATTTAGTCGATGTATTCTGTAATTTGACTGGAAGTTGCATTTATAGTATCTTTCTTTCAGGGAATAGAATAAGGGGTCTGTTTATTTATATTAGAAAAATAATAAAATAAATCTGTTCTACTGCCTGGCTCTGTTAATGGAGTTTCTTGTTAAAAATATTAATGGAGTATTTGCAAATTAACAAGCATCACCTGTCTAATCGGCACTGTCTGCCATATTTTTTATTTCACAGAATCCCTACAGCACAGAAGGAGGCCCATCGAGTCTCCACCGAGCACAACCCCACCCAGGCCCCATCCCTACAACCCCATGTATTTACCCTAGCTAGTCCCCCTGACACTAAGCGGCAATTTAGCACGGCCAATGCACCTAACCCACACATCTTTGGACTGTGGGACAAAACCCACGCAGACACAAGGAGAATGTGCAAACTCCACACAGACAGTGACCCAAGCCGGGAATCGAACCCAGGTCCCTGGTGCTGTGAGGCTGCAGTGCTAAACACTGTGCTATCTACCATCCGACACAATCCGTTGTTTTTAGTACGATCTTGGGATGTGGGCGTCACTGGCTAGGCCAGCATTTCCTGCCCAACCCGAATTGTCCTTGACAAGGTGGTGGTGAGCTGCCTTCTTGAACCGCCACAGTTGGTGTAGGTGCGTCCATAGAATGGAATTTTCCCATCCCACCCGCCACAGGAAGCGTAGCAGGCAGGGGGCAGACCATGTAAAGGTTCGCTGACCTCAGGGCGGGGGGGGGGGATTTTCCGGTCTTGGGCAAGCGTGGCTGGAAAATCCCACCCATAGTGTTAAGGAGGGAGTTCCAGGATTTTGACCCTGAAGGAAGGTGGTGGCGTACTGGTATTGTCACTGGACCAGTAATCCAGAGTCCCATGGTAACGCTCTGGGGACCCGGATTCGAATCCCACCACGGCAGATGGTGGAATTTAAAAACTCAACAAATATCTGGAATTAAAAGGCTAATGATGAGCCATTGTCAGAAAAACCCATCTGGTTCACCAATGTCCTTTAGGGAAGGAAATCTGCCATCCTTACCTGATCTGGCCTACATGTGACTCCAGATCTACGGCAATGTGGTTGACTCTTAAATGCCCTCTGAAATAGCCCAGCAAACCACTCAGTTGGATTCAACCGCTACAAAGGAAACAAAGAGAAATGAAACCGGACGGACCACCCAGCATCAAACCAAAAATGACAAGGGCAAACACAGCCCTGTCGACCCTGGAATGTCCTCCTTACTAACATCTGGGGGCTTGTGACAAAATTGGGAGAGCTGTATCCCAAACTGACATTCCCGTCAGTTTAGGCTGTCCTCATGTGTGCGGAACTTGGCTATCAGTTTCTGCTCAGCGACTCTGCGCTGTCGTGTGTCGTGAAGGCCGCCTTGGAGAAGAGAGCAGATTTCCACTCCATCTGACGAAGGAGCAGCGCTCCAAAAGCTAGTGGCGTTTGCTACCAAATAAACCTGTTGGACTTTAACCTGGTGTTGTTAGACCCCCATCACTGTCCTGTCCTGTGTATTTTCTCAAACAGGGCACAGAGACACAAAATCAAGTTACAGAATACTGATTAGAATGCGAATCTCTGCAGCCAACCAGGTCTTAAAGATACAGACAATGTGAGTGGAGGGAGCATTAAGCACAGGTTAAAGAGATGTGTATTGTCTCCAGACAGGACAGCCAGTGAGATTCTGCAAGTCCAGAAGACAAGCTGTGGGGGTTACTGATAGTGTGACATAAACCCAACATCCCGGTTTAGGCCGTCCTCATGTGTGCGGAACTTGGCTATCAGTTTCTGCTCAGCGACTCTGCGCTGTCGTGTGTCGTGAAGGCCGCCTTGGAGAAGAGAGCAGATTTCCACTCCATCTGACGAAGGAGCAGCGCTCCGAAAGCTAGTGGCGTTTGCTACCAAATAAACCTGTTGGACTTTAACCTGGTGTTGTTAGACTCCTTACTGTATGTCCTGTCCCACAGACCCAGCAGAGGTGGCGGTGGCACAGTGGTATACAGCCGGGAGGGAGTTGCCCTGGGTGCCCTCAACATCAACTCTGGACCCCATGAAGATGAGGAATGTATGAGGAATGGTTGAGGACTCTGGGTCTGTACTCGTTGGAGTTTAGAAGGATGAGGGGCGGATCTTATTGAAACTTACAGGATACTGCGAGGCCTGGATAGAGTGGACGTGGAGAGGATGTTTCCACTGGTAGGAAAAACTAGAACCAGAGGGCACAACCTCAGGCTGAAGGGACGATCCTTTAAAACAGAGATAAGGGAGGAATTTCTTCAGCCAGAGCGTGGTGAATCTGTGGAACTCTTTGCCGCAGAAGGCTGTGGAGGCCCGGTCATTGAGTGTCTTTAAGACAGAGATAGATAGGATCTTGATTAATAAGGGGATCAGGGATTATGGGGAAAAGGCAGGAGGATGGGGATGAGAAAAATATCAGCCATGATTGAATGGCGGAGCAGACTCGATGGGCCGAGTGGCCTAATTCTGCTCCTACGTCTTATGGTCTTAGAATTATTTTGGGAGAACTCCGCCCGTGGATCAGAGGCCGGAGAATCACATTTATTCAGACTCATCTTCACTCAATTTGCCTTATGAAGTCTCATTGCCCCAGGTCAAACATGGGCAAGGAAACCTCCTGCTGGTGACCACATACTGTCTCCCCTCCCCCCTCACCTGATGAATCAGTACTCCTCCACGTTGAATACCACTTGGAGGAAGCACTGAGGGTGGCAAGAGTGCAGAATGTACTCTGGGTGGGGGACTCCAATGTCCATCACCAAGTGTTTCTTGGTAGCACCACTGAGCTGGCTGAGTCCTAAAGGATAGAACCGCTAGACTGGGTCTGAAGCAGGTGGTGAATGGTCAAGACTAGAGCTAACAAGACATGAATGAGGTTTACAACGGCAAATGAGCTGAATCAGGTGATGTTAGGAGGACGTGGAATACTGTGTACAGTCCTGGTCACCCTATTATAGAAAGGATATTATTAATCTAGAAAGAGTGCAGAAAAGATTTACCAGGATGCTACCGGGACTTGATGGATTGAGTTATAAGGAGAGACTGGATAGACTTGGACTTTTTTCTCTGGAGCGTAGAAGGCTGAGGGGTGATCTTATAGAGGTCTATAAAATAATGAGGGGCATAGATCAACGAGACAGTCAATATCTTTTTCCAAAGGTAGGGGAGTCTAAAACTAGAGGGCATAGGTTTAAGGTGAGAGGGGAGAGATACAAAAGTGTCCAGAGGGGCAATTGTTTCACACAGAGAGTGGTGAGTGTCTGGAACAAGCTGCCAGAGGTAGTAGTAGAGGCGGGTACAATTTTGTCTTTTAAAAAGCATTTAGACAGTTACATGGGTAAGGTGGGTATAGAGGGAGATGGGCCAAATGCGGGCAATTGGGATTAGTTTAGGGATTTAAAAAAGGGCGGCGTGGACAAGTTGGGCCGAAGGGCCTGTTTCCATGCTGTAAATCTCTATGACTACGATGTAAAGGGTTTCAGTGTTGGCTTGAACAGGGGGATGGAAGATCATTTCTGCATCCAATGTGACAGTGAGGTTGCGAACAGAGTGGCTTAATCTCAGATTGCTTCCAAAGAGGGGGATGGGGTTGGTAGAGAGGGAATGGAGATTTGTGCAGGGACTAAAATTAATGACTTCAGTCTTCACAATATTCAATTGGGTGATTTTCTATCCCTAAATATAAATGCTAGCCACTTACAGGGAATATTAAAAGCAGGAGTGCCTCTCTGGGTTCTCTTCGAGCCTCCTTTATCCAGACTTGCACTCTCCACAATTACCTAGCTGCTGAAGGTGGTTCTCGTGCCGTGTGCCTGCGATATTCCATTCTCACCAGCCTGCTGGTGTTTCTGGTTGGGATCAGGTGGAACTGAAATGAAATGGTGATGGATGATAATGAAGCAATAGCCATTAACCTGTGCTAATTAGTAATATACAGAATGGGTCACCTTCCGATGATTAGTTGACAAGGTCTACAGAATTTTCTACCTTTCACCTTATTGCAGCTGCTGCCAGTAATATTTTCACTAAAAGCATTAAATACTCCGATGATACTCGCATCAACTTTGATAAATTCTTTCCACTGATTTAAGAAATCGAAGGATCGAGAATCACGGAATGCCTACAGTGCAGCAGGAGGCCATTCAGCCCATCGAGCCTGCACCGAACAAGCCCACCCAGGCCCAATCCCCATAACCCTACCTATTTACCCTGCTAGTGCCCCTGAACCTAAGGGACAATTAAGCATGGCCAATCCACCTAACCCGCACACCTTTGGAGTGTGGGAGGAAACTGGAGTGCCCAGAGGAAACCCACACAGACACGGGGAGAATGTGCAAACTCCACACAGACGGTCACCCGAGGCTGGAATTGAACCCAGGTCCCTGGTGCTGTGAGGCAGCAGTGCCACCGTGCTAGAAATGTCAAAACTGAATTTAATCATTTTGTCTGAGTTTAAAAGGGTTTGCATGGAAATAAATTGGATTTGGATGAAATGCTTTCTTTAAACCATAAGCAGAGCTAGAATCATAGAATCCTTCAGTGCAGAAGGAAGCCATTCGGCCCACTGAGTCTGCACCGACCACAATCTCACCCAGGCCCTATTCCCGTAACCCCACATATTTACCCTGCTAATCCCCCTGACACTAGGGTCAATTGAGCACGGCCAATCCACCTAACCCACACATCTTAGGACTGTGGGAGGAAACTGGAGCACCCGGAGGAAACCCACGCAGACCTGGGGAGAACCTGCAAACTCCACGCAGACAGTGACCTGAGGCCGGAATCGAACCCAGGTCCCTTGCACTGTGAGGCAGCAGTGCTAACCACTGTGCTGCTGAATTAAGTAGTCAATTATCTGTTGTTGACTTGGGTACAATCAAGACTATGGCACTAAGAGTACTCAAACTTCCAAGCTTTATTACTTGCGCACAAGGAGGACACACATGCAGTGGGATACACTGCTGGGTGTTCTGTTGATTCGTACAGATGTATTGCGGTTATAGTTCATTACAGCAAATGAGAAATGAGTAACATTCTAATCCTTAATTTACAACAATAGTCCACCAATCATAGTGTAGATTATTGTCCTTTCTTACCCAATAGAAAACCGTCTCCTTCTAATCCGTCATTAGCATAATATGTCGCCATATCTTGTTTTTGGTATGTTTTTGTACTCGTCTTTGGTTCATCCTGTGGCCGCGGTCCTGACCGTGAACAGAGTGTTTAAGAAACTGACACAAGGTTAGATTAGTCACTTCTCTGAATAAGCAACTGCTGACCTGACCCAGGCCTTGTCTGTACATAAGCACTTTCCAGTCTTGCTGACAGAGCTGTCTGCCACAGTTGTAACTTAATTTCCACACATCTTGGGACCTAAACAGGGATATTTTCTAAATGGTGAAAAGCTTGGGTGGCATGATGGTACAGTGGTTAGCACTGCTGCCTCACAGCGCCAGGGACCCGGGTTTGATTCCAGCCTTGGCTGACTGACTGTGTGGAGTTTGCATATTCTCCCCGTGTCTGGGTGGGTCTCCTCCGGGTGCTCCGGTTTCCTCCCACAGTCCAAAGCTGTGTGCGTTAGGTTGATTGGCCATGATAAATTCCCCTTAATGCCAGGGGGATTAGGAGGGTAAATATGTAGGGTTACGGGAATAGGGCCTAGACAGGATTGTGGTCGGTGCAGACTCGATGGGCCGAATGGCCTCCTTCTGCACTGTAGGGATTCTATGAAAAGCTAAGGGGGATGTCCAGGTACATAGACCATTTAAAACGCAACAAATACAGGAAATAACCAACAAAACTAATAGAATAGCCTACATCTGGGGCACTAGAATGTAGACAGTGTGGAAGTTATGCTTCAACTCTATAAAACCCTTATTAGACCTGGAGTACTGATTTGATTCATGTATTAACAGTGAAAAGTATTGTTTCTTGCGCGCTATACAAAGCATACCGTTCATAGAGGAGGAGAGATTGCATAATGTAGTGTTACAGTCATAGCTAGGGTGTAGAGAAAGATCAACTTAAGGCAAGGTAAGTCCATTCAAAAGGACAGCAGCAGGGAATAAGCTGTTCTTGAGTCAGTTGGGACGTGACCTCAGACTTTTGCATCTTTTTCCCGACGGATGAAGGTGGAAGAGAGAATGTCCGGGGTGCTTGGGGTCCTTAATTATGCTGGCTGCTTTTCCGAGGCAGCGGGAAGTGTAGACAGAGTCAATGGATGGGAGGCTGGTTTGCATGATGGATTGGGCTACATTCACAACCTTTTGTAGTTCCTTGTGGTCTTGGCCATACCAATCTGTTCTGCGGGCAGTTCTGGGACACCACACGTTTGGAAGAGGAGGGATTGCATTGTAGATTTACCAGAATAATACCCAGACTTCCAAGAGTTAAGCTACAAGGAAAGATTACACAAACTAAGATTGCATTCCCTGGAGCTTAGAAGGTTAAGGATGGATTTATTCAAGGTTTCCTGAGACATTGAGAAGAGAAAGGGGAACTTCTTCCACTGGTTGGGGAGTCGAGGACTAGAGGCACAATATAAATGTCAGTACTAGACCTTTCTGAAGTGAAATGAAGGAATACTTTGATGTGCAAACACTTTTACAATTAGAAGTTTGGAACTCTCTTCTACAAATGGCAATTGATCCAAGGTCAATTGTTAATTTTAAAACCAAGACTGATGGACTTTTGTTATCCAAAGATATTAAGGGGGTGTGGGGCAAAGAGGGATATATTAAGTTGGGTCACAGATTAAGAAGGTGAAGAAGGCATTCAGCATGCTTGGTTTCATTGGTCAGAACATTGAATAGAGGAGTTGGGACATTGTACAAGACATTAGTAAGGCCACACTTGGAATACTGTGTACAGTTCTGGTCACCATTTTATAGAAAGGATATTATTAAACTAGAAAGAGTGCTGAAAAGATTTACTAGGATGCTACCGGGACTTGATGGTTTGAGTTATAAGGAGAGGCTGGATAGATTGGGACTTTTTTCCCTGGACTGTGGGAGGCTTAGGGGTGATCTTATAGAGGTCTATAAAATAATGAGGGGCATAGATCAGCTAGATAGTCAACACCTTTTCCCAAAGGTAGGGGAGTTTAAAACTAGAGGGCATAGGTTTAAGGTGAGGGGGGAGAAATACAAAAGGGTCCAGAGGGACATTTTTTTCCACAGAGGTGGTGTCTGGAATGAGCTGTCAGAGGCAGTAGTAGAGGCGGGTACAATTTTGTCTTTTAAAAAGCATTTACATGGGTAAGATGAGTATAGAGGGATATGGGCCAAACGCAGGCAATTGGGACAAGCTTAGTGGTTTTAAAAAAATGGGTGGCATGGACAAGTTGGGCCAACGGGCCTGTTTCCATGCTGTAAACCTCTACGACTCTAACCATGATTTCACACAATTGCAGAGCAGTCTCGAGGGGCCAGATGGCCTCCTCCTCAGTAAATCAAGGTGGTCTAATTAACATAGAGGGATCTGGGCGTGCAGGTCCACAGTTCCCTAAAAGTGGCAACACAGGTGCCAAAGTGATTAAGAAGGCATATGGCATCATCAGCCGGGGCATTGAGTACAAGAGTTGGCAAATCATGTTGCAGCTATAAAACCTTGGTTAGACTGCACTTGGGAGTACTGCAGTTCTGGTTACCACGCTACCAGAAGGACGTGGAAGCTTTGGAGAGAGTGCACAGGAGGTTCACCAGGGTGCTGCCTGGTCTCGAGGGCATTGACTATGAAGAGAGGTTGAATAAACTATGATTGTTTTCACTGGAAATACGGAGACTGAGGGGAGACCTAATAGGAGGTGTACAAAATTATGAGGGGCACAGACAGGGTGAATAGTCAGAGACTTTTTCCCAGGGTGGAAGTGTCAATTACAAGGGGGCACAAGTTCAAGGTGAGAGGGAGAAAGTTTAAGGGAGAAATGCAGGGGGAATTTTTCACGCACAGAATGGTGGGTGCCTGGAACACGCTGCCAGAGGTGGAAGCAGGCACATTAGCAAATCTAAGGCATCTGGATGGGTACACAGATACGGAGGGAATAGAGAGATAGGGACCGATTAAGGTAGAAGGGTTTTATTTAAAGTTTAGTTAGGGCATCATGATCGGCATGGGCTTGGAGGGCCGATGGGCCTGTTCCTGTGTTGTACTGTTCTTTAAGAAGTCTCACATCACCAGGTTAAAGTCCAACAGGTTTATTTGATATCATGAACTTTTGGAGCGCTGCTCCTTCATCAGGTAAGTGATACCAAATAAACCTGGACTTTAACCTGTTGATGAGAGACTTCTTACTGTACCCATCCCAGTCCAACATCATGGCTGCCACCGATACTTTTCTTTGTTCTTTTACCTTCACGTGAACATTTGGTTATAACAAAATCGGTGCCATTTTTATTAGAAAGGGAATTAGAAATAGGGTACAAAGCGAAATGACTATTAATGGTTGCTTCCAGGTGGTTCAAATAAACCATTTTCAATTGTGCTGATGGGAAACATCCTTTGAGAAAAAAGACGCAAGCCACGAACACCAATTTTCTCCAAAATGTTCTAGTTTATTGACATGTCAGTGTGCAACAGGAACAACCACTTCTTGTTCTGCAGCAAATACATACACAAGTCTCAAATAAAACAATGTACAATGAAAGCACCATCATTCAAAGTAATGTCTATTTTAATTCAAACAAATTGAACTTGCTAACACATCACAATATACAGAGTTGGAGGATTGATTATACAATTTCAAGTAGAGCTAAACTTCATTAACACAAAATCAGATCCAGCAATTTTCAAGTCCTGAGTTTCTGTAGAACATCATCATACCTGTGAGTCACCCAATAGTATCAAACGTGACTGGAACACTCCAGAGATGAAATGTCATTTTTGTTTAAAAATCTTCTGAAAATGTCAGAGAAAAAAAAACAACACACTCTTCCAAACCATCAGTCCACAGTTGCGTTATCTTGCATGAAAAAAATCTTTGGCTTCTTTGCCGACATGGTTCTCAATCATCAACTCCATTGTGCCAAATTATGGACTACAGGCGAATTCTCCCTTTTTAAAAAAAAGAAAAATCACTTCCCAAATCCTGCAGTTCATTTTCCTTTTTTTAAAAAATATAAATAAGGTTAGTGTCGTACAGGGATTAAGAATACATGAAATCTCAGCACATACTTTCCATCTTCTCCGCAACAAGGAAAGGCACTGCAATTGTATTACTCCTACTGTTGGCGGTATCCGTTAACGATACCGTATCGTCACAAACTAAATGATCATTTTTTTTTGTGTCGGGCCAAAGCCAAAGGCCATAAGCCCACCTTCATTCCTGGGTTTACAGTAACACGAGGAGCTGTAAGAGTATATGACTGAGATTAATGGCTTTCTCTCTTTTTTTTTAAATTAAACTGCTGGACACCAGGCCAAGCTGCTTAGTTCTAGCCACTACTGAGGTGGTTGATACAGGTACCTAAAGCAAATTCTTTAATACTAGCCTTTTTTTTTTTCCCTTGAATCGTTAATCAAAACCCATCACAGTTCTGATTTGTTAAAATTCACATTCTCTTGTGCTAGATACACATCTCTTCGAACGAGCACAAGGGTGGTCACAATAGTGCCTCAGGAGTCGTGGTCCTGATCACAGTGCACCAACAGAGCAAGGACACCACAATGTATAAATGCTCCTTAAACAATTCACCATTACAGGCAATAAATAGCAATTTAACTTATTTTTTTTTCCTTTTTTTTTTAAATAATCGATCCAATGCATAGTGCTCTGAAGAACTCTACACTAATCGGAACTTGGGACATCATTAAAAGACAGAAAACTCTAGCGGGTGTTTGACTGTGCCAAACGAGAGGTGCACACATTTCTAACCTGCTTATCCTGAAAGCCGTACTGGCTTGAATTCACCCCACCTCCACATTAGAGTGTCAGAGAGTGCAACCCCCCACCGCCACCACGCGCCTACGTTTCAGATAGTGCCACTCTGCACACATTCCAAGTTGTTGTTGCCTGAAGAAAAGATAAAAGCTTTAATTAAGCCCACCGCTGAACACAGGATTATTTAGTTTAATGGTTAGAACAGCGTACAGAAACAAACCTAAACACTCCAGCTGCCTTAAATCTCAGGAATGCACTGCATGACATTTTGCTCTAATGACCATCGCTATTGTGTCAATATTAAAATCGTTCTTGCATAGGCATTCAGTGGAAGATACTTTTCTATACACTTTTGAATCCAAGCATACACCAGACCAACTCGAAGTCCTCCAGCTATCCATTCACTTGGCCCCGGTATCTTTGCCATCGAAGCAAAGCCCTTTCCGGTCGTCAGTCTCAAAAGGTACGCAGCAGATTTCGACTAGTGTACTCGCCCTCGGCGTAAAAGGGCGCTAGTGATCCGTAAACAAGAGCAAATGCAGAGTTGGCCATCCAGCCTAGCAGCTCCTACAGCTCGGCTGCTCCCTCTGAGGTTGCTGCGGTGCCATCGCAACATTAGCTTCATTCAACTGTGCTTTGTAGCAGAGCTCACTGCATTTTGCGCTGCATGCTGGAAGTCTCCCCGTGGATTTTGTTGCTTTCTGGATTTGAAGGGAAGGGAGAGAAAAAAAAAGAATCAGCGACGATCGACGTTATGGATGGCTTTCCAGGACGGTAAAAAAGGGCAGGGAGTAGATTGTCTTTGAAACGCTGTGAAACAGTTTTTCTATCCAGTGTCAGTTCCGAGCAAGCTTCAAAACATAGCTCCTTCCAAGTAACCAAACATGTCCTGAGCCAAACTTAGAACAGAACGGAATCCCTACAGGGCATTCGGTCATCAAGTCCGCACTAACCACAATCCCACCCAAGCCCTATTCCCATAACCCCACATATTTTACCCCTGTTAATCCCCCTGACACTAAGGGGCAATTTAGCATGCCCAATCCACCGAACCCGCACGTCTTTGGAATGTGGGAGGAAACCGGAGCACCCGGAGGAAACCCATGCAGACACGGGGAGAATGTGCAAACTCCGCACAGACAGTGACCCAAGCCGAGTCCCTGGCACTGTGAGGCAGCGGTGCTAACCACTGTGCCACCATGCTGTCTTTCAGAAGCACAGAGTCATAGAGGTTTACAGCATGGAAACAGGCCCTTCGGCCCAACTTGTCCATGTCGCCTTTTTTTTAAACCCCTAAGCTAATCCCAATTGTCCGCATTTGGCTCAAATCCCTCTATACCCATCGTACCCATGTAACTATCTAAATGCTTTTTAAAAGATAAAATTGTACCCGCTTCTACTACCACCTCTGGCAGCTCGTTCCAGACACTCACCACCCTCTGTGAAAAAATTGCCCCTCTGGACACTTTTGTAATTCTCCCCTCTCACCCTAAACCTATGCCCTCTAGTTTTAGACTCCCCCACCTTTGGTAGTACCCTTCTATAAAACAGAGAATTTATATATTTTTTTACACCAGCATTCCTCATTGAGCCCCAATAAATAGGCAGTTACATTCTGTGCATTGTTGCTTAGTTGGAGTAAGACTAGGAACACTCAAGCTCATGACAAAGGCCCTTCCTGCAACAGAGGAGGGACATGCTTATCCTTCACTATTGGATGGAGAGGTTTGAAAGGTGAAAGGACAGTTTGTGCACAAGCAGAGCTTCGTTTGAATTGAACTTAAACCTCAAGATTCCATTCTCCTGAAATCAGTTGGCACTGCACAAGCACTGGTGCTTCGCTTTAAATGGAGGGGTAAAAAAAATTAACATTTTTTCTTCTAGGGCTAACTGGAATCACAGAATCCCTACAGTGCAGGAGGCCATTTGGCCCATTGAGCCCGCACCAACAACAATCCCACCCAAGCCCTATTCCCATAAACGTATATATTTACCCTGCTCCTCCCCCTGACACTGAGGGACAATCTAGCACGGCCAATCCACCTAACCTGCACATCTCTGGACTGTGGGAGGAAACCGGAGCACCCGGAGGAAAACCCACACAGATAGGGGGAGAACCTGCAAACTCCGCACAGTGACCCAAGATGGGAATCGAACCCGGGTCCCTGGCGCTGTGAGGCAGCAGTGCTAACCGCTGTGCCACCATGCCACCCTCAGTCACACCTCTATTCCAGTACAATTCATGAAGTCTTCCAGAGTAGCTACAATGACTGATGCTATAGTGAATCTATTTTTCCTCCTTTACTCACTAATTTTTGCTATGATTTCTCCCTCTTTCTTCTCTTCTGAAGCCACTGCCACTTTGCTGGAGGTGGAGATCCACAGATAGCAATTCCTTAACCAGGTGCCCAGCCAGACTTTGAACACGAGCAGTCCTGTTGATGACGGAGCGCCATTAAATTGGCACCCTGCCTTCACCCAACCCAACCACAATCTACCTCCTTCCAGCAGGGACTGGGACCAGGAGTGAGAGTGCCAAGAATCAGCACATCTATCATTCCCCATGGACAATGAAAGATGTTTGGACTGGAGGCGACTATGTACAACTGCAGTTTGCTCCCACTGAGACTGAAGGAGCTGCTGGGTAGACTGGGTGCTGTTCCGTTTTAAATTTTAACATAACCCTCCCTCCCCACCTTGTCAAATCGACAGACTGTGATAGTGCGGAACATTAAAGCAACATTACCAGATACCAGTGTGCTACCGCTTCTGTACAGCCTCACAGATATCCCTGAATATTTCTGTCAAAACTGGATGTCGGAGAATATACAACCCAACAACGTGAGGAGGTTAGTAAGCACAGGGAGTGGAAATAACAAAGTTAATGGCATCAGTAAAGCCTGCAAGTCAAATGCTGCAATCACATTCTTTTAAAAGGTACCCAACACTCCCAAAAAAGCCACCATAAGGATATTGAAGCTAATCTTCCATTTTCAAAATCAGCACAGGTTGGACTTTAATACTTTACCTGAAACATGCAAACAACAACTAGTTCTCAGTTAGAGCAGACCAAACATGAAGCACATGTGGACCAGCTCCTGTGCAGTCCCAGTCCTTTCGGCCCTTGGCAACATCTTTACAAATATACAAGCACTAATTTAGAGAAAAATGTTGTTGCGAGAACAGTGGCTTTTAACTCTTTAATAATATAGGCTAATTAAACCTAACTGGGACATATACAGTTAGAACATAGAACAGTACAGCACAGGAACAGGCCCTTCAGCCCACGATGTTGTGCCGCACATGACGCCAAATTAAACTAATACCCTCTGCCTGCCCTTGCTCCAAATTCCTCTATTCTTTGCATATTCAAGTGCTTATCTAAAAGCCCCTTATTGTATCTACCTCCACCACCATCACCCCTGGCAGCACGTTCCAGACACCTATCACTCTGTGTAAAAAAAACTTGCCCCTCACATTTCCTTTGAACTTTCCCCCCCTCTCACCTTAAATGCATGCCCCCCCGCAACCCCCACCCCCCCCAGCCCCTTATCGTGAATGAAGAGGAGCTGCATCCCTCAAGTGGAGCAGTTCATGGGCCCAACCTTCTTTATAATTCTCTAAAATTCACTCATTTTGCCACTCACGTGGTTCAGTGGTCTGGGCATGATATTGAAAAATAACTAGGCCTTTGTCTGAAGATTTGGGTCAAACAATCCAGCTTCTTTCGAGCCTCACCACTGCACTGGCGATTCTTGCTCATTAACTTGCAGAGATGAGGCACACATTGTGTGCAACTTCAATGCAAATCACCTTCCGGGGCCAAGTGAAGTGACAGACACAATGGTGACCCCATTCTGAACCATGCATTGCCCGAGAAGTGACTCCGGGAGCAGGCTAAATGCAAGCACGTGCTGCAATTCTCTTTACCAGCCTTTTATCAGATTGGCAGTTCTGGTGCAATAGAGAACCGTACAGCACAGGGACAGGCCCACAATGTTGTGTCAAAACATGATGCTAAATTAGACTAATCCCTTTCTGCCTGCCCTTGCTCCATATCCCTCTATTCCTCATGTGCTTATCTAAAGCACTTTGGATATCATAGAATCCCTACAGTGCAGAAGGAGGCCATTCGGCCCATCGAGTCTGCAGCGACAACAATCCCACACAGGCCCTATTCCTGTAACCCCACATATTTACCCTTGCTAATCCCCCTGACACTAAGGGTCAATTTCGTATGGCCAATCCACCTAACCCGCACATCTTTGGAGTGTGGGAGGAAACCGGAGCACCCAGAGGAAACCCACGCAGGTACGGGGAGAACGCGCAGACTCCACACAGATAGTGACCCGCGGCTGGATTTGAACCCGGGTCCCTGGCACTGTGAGGCAGCAGTGCTAACCACTGTGCCACCCCTTCAACACCCCTATCGTATTTGCCTCCACCACCACCCCTGGCAGCGCGTTCCAGATACCTACCACTCTGTGTAAAAAAAATCTTGCCCCTCACATCTCCTTTGAACTTCCCCCCTCTCACCTCAAGTACACGCCCCCTAGTATTAGACATTTCAACTCTGGGGAAAAAGAATCTGACTGTCAACCTTTTCTATGCCTCTCAATTTTAGCAGGAGCACTATTCCAAGCTTCTAAGAAAAAACTATTAAGTATCTTTGGTAGTGATATAAACTTATTATAGTTTTAATGCAAGCACTTGCAAAATAAGAAATACAGTTCCTTCTTGGAAACTGAATGTCGCTCCTAACAAATGCGATATGACCTAAAGAAGAAGACAAGATAACAAACCATACTGTACAGTATAAAACAAGCATCTTGAATCTGTAATTACAGGCTCCCATGGCCAGACTTTTCCCCTCAACATTTTGTCAGCATATCAGACTATCGTTAAAATAAGAAAAAATATACAAACATTTGAAAAGAAAAAAGTGGTAAAAAATGTACACACACAAAGTACAATATTTAGCAATCTGCCATCACGTTGGGATACGCACAGTGGAAAGAGTCACATGCTATATTACCTTGGAGAGACTGCTGTATGTGGGTGGGCAAAACAGCGTGTGGAAGCTGCACTGCATGGTGAGGGGTTGTGTGTAAGCCAGCAAAAATACCTGGAGGATGGAGAGAGAGAGAGAGAGAGCTGATTGGCAAGAGTGGAAAGCCACGGCATGCAATTTAGTGATTAGCTATTTCAGCACAGCACATCTGCAATAACGAGCACATTCACTGGTTTATAAAGGTGAGAAAGTGATTTGATGCCATCAGCATTACAGGGTCTCAGTGGCTGGTTCGATGTCAAAGGTGCAGCTGAGGGACAGTTGAGAGGTAAAGACAGCAGAAAGCAAGGACAATTAACCTACCAAACAAAACACATTACTTTAAGAATGAAGTGTTTACCCATTGATCTCCACTGCATTTCCACAATAATTGCTTAAGACGGCAAATTGATCGAGGAGTTACATTGCTGTATATTTTGAAAAAAAAAGACTTGCATTCATATAGCACCTTTCACAACCTCAGGATTTCCAAAGCCTTGAGTTAAGTACTTTCAAAGGTGTAAACATAGAAAATAGGAGCAGGAGGCCGCCATTTGGCCCTTCAAGCCTGCTCTGTCATTCATTATGGTTATGGCTAATCATCCAACTCAATAGTCTGATCTTGCCTCCTCCCGCACCCCCCCAATACCCTTTGATCCCCTTCACCCCAAGAGCTATATCTAACTGCTTCTTGAAAACATACAACTACTTTATGTGGTAGTGAATGCCATACACCGACCACTTTCTGGGTGAAGAAATTTCTCATCTCTGTCCTAAATGGTCTACCCTGAATCCTTAGGCTGTGATCCCTGGTTATGGATACCTCATGATGTGGAGATGCCGGCGTTGGACTGGGGTAGGCACAGTAAGAAGTCTCACAACACCAGGTTAAAGTCCAACAGATTTATTTGGTAGCAAATACCATAAGCTTTCGGAGCACTGCTCCTTCGTCAGATGGAGTGGAGATCTGCTCTCAAACAGTGCACAGACACCTGGTGTACAGTGCACTGTTTGAGAGCAGATATCCACTCCATCTGACGAAGGAGCAGTGCTCCGAAAGCTTATGGTATTTGCTACCAAATAAACCTGTTGGACTTTAACCTGGTGTTGTGAGACTTCTTACTATGGATACCTCCACCATTGAGAACATCCTTCTGGCGTCAACCCTAGCCCTGTTAGAATTTTATAAGCTTCTACAAAATCCTCCCTTGTTCTTCTGAACGCCAGAGAACACAATGCTAACCAATTCAATCTCTCCTCATATCTCAGTCCCGTCACCCCAGGAATCAGTCTGGTAAACCTTCTCTGCACTCCCTCTAGAGCAAAGCATCCTTCCTCAGGTAAGGAGACCAAAACTGTACACAATATTCCAAATGCCACCAGGGCCCTGTATAATGGCAGCAAGATATCCCTGCTCCTGCACCCAAATCCTCTTGCTATGAAGGCTGATATATCATTGGCTTTTTTTTTTTAACTGCCTGCTGCACCTGAATGCTTAACTTCAGTGATTAAGAGACTGGTGTAGTGCCTACTGCAGTGTAGTCAATGCAGGAGACGCTGAAACCAATTTGCACGAAGCAAGTTCCCCAAAGCAGCAATGTGCGATGATGACCAGATAATCTGTATTTTGTGATGTTGATCGAAGGATAGATATTGGCCAGGTCTCCGGGGATAATCTCTCTGCTCATCTTCAGAGTAGTGCCATGAGACATTTTACAATTACCCAAGTGTGTGGCCAGAGCCTCAGTTTGACATCTCATCTAAAAGGCCGTACCTCCAACAGTTTAACGTTTATTTATTAGTGTCACAAGTAGGCTTACATTAACACTGCAATCAAGTTACTGCTAAAACCTCTAGTTGCCCCACACTGGCGCCTGTGAACAGGTGCCGAGCTGTGGCCGCTAGGGGATTTTCACAGTAACGTCATTGCAATGTTAATGTAAGCCTACTTGTGAGAATAATAAATAAACTTTTTAAACACTGAAGGGGAAGTTAGCACACAGCCAATGCACCTAACCAGCATGTCTTTCGGACTGTGAATCATAGAATCCCTACAGTGCAGAAGGAGGCCATTCGGCCCATCGAGTCTGCACCGACCACAATCCCACCCAGGCCCTATTCCCATAACCCCACACAATTACCCTGCTAATCCGCCTGAAACTAGTGTCAATTTAGCATGGCCAATCAACCTAACCCGCACATCCTTGGAGTGGGGGAGGAAACCCACACAGACAGGGGGAGAACGTGCAAACTCCACAGCCAGTGACCCAGCCGGAATTGAACTCAGGTCCCTGGTGCTGTGAGGCAGCAGTGCTAACCACTGCCACCTCACTGTAGTATAGGATACCGTCAATGTGCAGTGGAGCAGCAGCCTACATTTTCACGCTCAAGTCTCTGGAGTGGGTCTAGAACCCACAACCTTCTGAATGCGAAGCCAGAGTGTATCGACTGAATCACTGTTCCCACTCAACATAATGAGCAATAAATACATTAAATTAATTCAATTTTAGCTTTAGTCCCCATACACATCAGACATCTTCTTGATAAAGTTTTTTTTCCAGGCTCAATAACTCCTAGTCACTTTTACTCAAGAAACGAGGTGTCATTATAGCACATATTAACATACATTACAAAATGATTAAGCTTACAGAATAACATTCTTATTTTAACTTTTTACTAACTTTCGGTCCCTCTCTGAGAAACTCTGGATTAAAGTTCATGGGATGTGGGCACCGCTGGCTAGACCAACCTTTACTGCCCACCCCTGAGAAGGTGACGGTGAGCTGCCTTCTTGAACGGCTGCAATCCATGTGGAGTAGACACATCCACAGTGTTGTTAGGAAAGGAGTTCCAGGATTTTGACCCATTGACAGTGAAGGAACGGTGATGTATTTCCAAATCAGGATGGTTTGTGGTTTGGAGGGAAACTCGGGAGGTGGGTAGTGTTCGAGTGCATTTGGTGCCCTTGTTCTAGGTGGCCGAGGTCACGCGTTTGGAAGGTGCTGTCAAAGGTTGGAGGAGTTGCTGCAGTGCATCTTGTAAATGGAACACACTGCGGCCACGATGCATTGGTGGTGGAGGGGACGAATGTTTAATTCCTAGCATTCATTGATGATGATACTTGCCAGAATTCTTTTTCACTGATTGATGGCACAACTAGCCAGTCACATAGTCAAGACCTGCTGTTTTGTAAACCCTAACCACTCCTTTAGGCCTATCAGTGAAGTAATTATTAGAGGCATATGTGCAAAATCATCAAGATAGAATCCCTAAAATTCCTACAATGCAGAAGGAGGCCTATTGAGCCTGCACCGACAACAGTCCCACCCAGGCCCTATCGCTATAACCCCACATCTTAACCCTGCTAAATTCCTTTGACACGAAGGGGCAATTTAGCATGGCCAATCAACCTAACCCACACATCTTTGGGCTGTGGGAGGAAACCAGAGCACCCGGAGGAAACCCACGCAAACACAGGGAGAATGTGCAAACACCACACAGCACAGATAAAACATGAAGCTTAGAATTCTACCCCCAATAATGCCCAGGAACTTGATGCAACTTTATGTTAAAACTGTACATTATTTTGAATGATGTGCATCAAGAGTGCAATCACGGTGGCACAGTGGTTAGCACTGCTGCCTCACAGTGCCAGGGACGCGGGTTCAATTCCCGGCTTGGGTCACTGTCTGCGTGGAGTTTGCACATTCTCCCCATGTCTGCACGGGTTCCCTTCGGGTGCTCCGGTTTCCTTCCACATTCTGAAAGATGTGCTGGTTAGGCACATTGATCCGAACAGGCGCCGAACTGTGGCGACTAGGAGAATTTCACAGTCGTTTCATTGCAGTGTTAATGTAAGCCTTACTTGTAACTAATAAATAAACTGTGTGTGTAGAACATAGAGCATATAAAAAGTGTCTTGTTTGCTTCTGAAAATGTAACAGCAGATATAATGGTAAATACTGGATGGATTGTACTATTATTGACAAACCAAAGGAAGTTTTAAATGAATGCCATGAATTTAAATTAACTTATTAAAGGAAGCCGTTTCAATATTATGCTACAATATTTCTAAAATTGGGAAAGACATAATTTAATTAACTAATTCATTTATTTATTCATTCATTCATCCGTAGGACATGGACATCACTGGCTGGGCCAGCATTTATTGCCCATCCCTAGTTGCCCTTGGAGGGCAGTTGAGAGTCAACCACTTTGCTGTGGCTCTGGGGTCACATATAGGCCAGACCTGATAAGGACGACGGATTTCTTTCCCTAAAGGGCATTACTGAACCAGATGGGTTTTCCTGACAATCGACAATGGTTTCACGGTCATCAAAAGATTCTTAATTCTAGATTTTTTTAAATTGAATTTTTCATGCTTCAGATTTATTTGCTCCTTATTGTGACTCTATTTAAAACTGCATGAAAGGAATTATAATTTACACATTTTTGTTCATTGTATTATTTACAATCCTGACCACAACAAAATACAAGGGCAAAATCTGAATGTTTAAAGCTGTGTTAAAAATGGTTAGAACAAGAGCTATAATCCGCTTTGTGTATTTTGTTTTAGGTGTGTAGTTTGATCTGTAACTTTTGCTTATTTGATGGTACATCTGGCAGTGATTAACTGGGCGTGATGGTACCACCTCTGTGGTGGAATAAAATTAGATGCTTCAATCTAAGCCCTGTGCCAACATTCACACTATAGATAGTCACGCCTGTCAACAGTCCATGAGGATGGCCATAGGTGGAGCCAGAAATACAAGGACAGGATTCCTGTACTTTTATAGGGGTCGAGTTATCTTTTTTTATTTGTTCATGGGATATGGGCATCGCTGGCTGAGCCTGCATTTATTGCCCATCCTGAATTGAGAAGGCGACACATGAGATTGTTGAAGGAGCTTTGGTGAATTGTTGTAGTGCATCTTGTAGATGGCACACACTGTCGCTACCATGGATTGGTGGTGCAGGGAGTGAATGTTTAAAAACATAGAAACACAGAAGATAGGAGCAGGCGGCCATTTGGCCCTTCAAGCCTGCTCTGCCCTTCATCACAATCATGACTGATTGTCCAACTCAATAGTCTAATCCTGCTTTCTCCCCATAACCTTTGATCCCATTCACCCCAAGTGCTATATCCAGCTGCCTCTTGAATACATTCAATGTTTTGGCATCAACTACTTCCTATGGTAATGAATTCCACAGGCTCACCACTCTTTGGGTGAAGAAATGTCTCCTCATCTCCGTCCTAAATGGTCTAGCCCGAATCCTCAGACTGTGACCCCCTGGTTCTGGACTCTCCCCATCATCAGGAACATCCTCTCTGCATCTACCCTGTCTAGTTCTGTTAGAATTTTATATGTCTCTATGAGATCCCCCCTCATTCGTCTGAACTCCAACGAAAACAATCCTAACCTAGCCAATCTATCCTCATACATCAGTCCTGCCATCCCCGGAATCAGCCGTAAGATGGTGAATGGAGTATCAATCAAGCTTTGTCCTGGATGGTTTTGAGCTTCAGTATTGTTAGAGCTGATCCAGGCAAGTGGAGGGGATTCCACGTGCCAAAAGACACTGGTGTAATATCCTGTTGGGTAGGGCACACACACCTAAGCTCCCATTCATCAGCTAAGTTACACAGAGTCATCAAAGTAACACTTGGTCGAGACCAAAGATGAGTGATGGAATTATGTTTTAACAATGCTAAAAGTAGTTCCTAACTCAGGGAGAACCTTTCTCCCATTCTGACTTGTCAAACGCTCACTATTCATGGCCTCCCCATACCTCATGAACTTTGACACATTACCTGTTCCCAGATGTGTTTCCACCCACCATGGATTTTTGGATTTGGGAACTCCTTCGAGCACAACATTCCAGAGGCAGGTTATCAACAATCTTTTAAATAGATTTCTGCACCAATTCACTTAGTGACGCCTGGCAATCTCTTAATTGACATCTACATGACCCAAAGTTTACACAACAGCAATTAAACTCAGCAACCAGACTCCATGGCCTTTGAGGAACATACACCCATAATCTCACAGGAAAATAATACGTTGTACCAAGTGCTGGAAAATTGGATTAGAATAGCCGGTCTTCGATTGGTGCAGACACAATGCACCAAAGGGCCATTTTCAGTGTGGTTTCTGTCCTTAGAACACAGAACAGTACAGCACAGGAACAGGCCCTTCGGCCCACGATGTTGTGCCAAACATGACAGCAAACTAAACTAATCCCTTCTGCCGGCCCTTGCTCCATATCCCTCTATTCCTCGCATATTCATGTGCTTATCTAAAAGCCCCTTAAATGCCCCTATCGTATCTGCCTCCACCACCAGCCCTCACAACATGTTCCAGACACCTACCACGCTCTGTGTAAAAAACTTGCCCCTCACATCTCCCTTGAACTTTCCCTCTCTCACTTTAAATGCATGCCCCCTGGTATTAGACATTTCAACTCTGGGAAAAAGATTCTGACTGCTAACCCCATCTATGCCTCTCATAATTTTCTATATTTCCATCAGGTCTCCCCTTAGCCTCCATCGAACAGCACATTCTGACTTGCTGTAAAATTTTAGATCAGAATTGCCTTTACACTCAAATGGAACATTGTTGCAGATACAAAATTATCTTTTCTTAAACAAAGGAAGCCAATAACTGTGATAGGATCTAGTGCCCTGCAGGCAAGATCTAAAGCAGCAAGGATTTTTCTCTGATCACCCACAGTAACTTACAAAAAGCTAGCAATCCAGTTTTCTCTGCAACAATGACAGTGGGACATATATACACAGCTCAGATAGATCACACAGATATATCCTCAGCTATAGCTTACCTACGAGTAAAACTGACAAATTATTACTTGAACGGGTAACTGAGAGGGGTGGATACTCTCTCGGGCCGGCGCGGTGGCACAGTGGTTAGCACTGCTGCCTCACAGCGCCAGGGACCTGGTTCAATTCCGGCCTCGGGTCAATTAAATCTGCACGTTCTCCCTGTGTGTGGGTTTCCTCCGGGCGCTCCGGTTTCTTCCCAGTCCGAAAGACGTGTTGGTTAGGTGCATTAGCCATGCTAAATTCTCCCTCAGTGTACCTGAACAGGCGCTGGAGTGTGGTGACTAGGGGATTTTCACAGTAACTTCACTGCAGTGTTAATGTAAGCCTACTTGTGACACTAATAAACAAACTTTTAAAACTCAACGACTCCTTGGAGTCCTCGTAGATCAGTCACTGAAAGCAAGCGCGCAGCTGTGATCGAGATGAATGGCTGAGCAGGTTCGAAGGGCCGAATGGCCTACTCCTGCTTCTAGTTTCTATGATAGCTCCATTAGTTTATATAAGGTTAAGAGTTCTAAATCACTTTTAGGAGAATAGGAAAGGTTAAATTCCCTGTTTAAAGATCCAGAATGGAACAGTTTTAATCAAAGATCCCATATGACATTTTCGGAGTAAATTTTGTTAGACATCTGACCAAGTTGTAAAGACTTTAACTGTTGAATACTTATTGTCAGTCTTTGGCAGTGAAGAAATGAGCAATGACCCTAAAAAAACAGGATCTGATAGGTGTGAAAACTAGCAGCTTGTTCAAACCAGCTCCACCGCTGTCAGTGTAAGACTAAACATTCTTTTCTGGATGGTCACAATAAGAAACTAAATCAAATTAGAGTCAGTTATTCCCCCTTCCGGGGACCATATCCCTCTATTCCCATCCCTACTCATGTATTTGTCAAGACACCCCTTAAAAGTCGGTGTTGGTGGCCATCTTACCAGATGCACAGCAGAGACTCACCAGGGCTCTCATGACAGCACCTTCCAAATCCACCAAATAGAGGAATAGGGGAGTAAACGGATGGGAAGGCCATTATCTACAAGTTCCCCTGCAAGTCACACTCCATCAGGGATCGTGAGGCACCGGGGGGGGGGGGGGAGAGATGAGAGGGAGAGAGAGAGAGGAGGAGGAGGAGAGCAGGCACCAGGCTATAGTGGGATTTGGAAAGAATGATGGGAATTTAAAAAGTTAGGTATTGCTTAATTCTGATGGCAAGCACAGGGGTACTGGATGCACAGGACTTGCTGTGAGTTAGGATACAGGCAGTAGTGCCTTGGATGATCTCAAGTTTACAGAGGGCAGACTCGGAGAGGCCTGCTAGAAGTATGTTGGAATAGTGGAGGCTCGAGGCAACAAACGCAGGATGAGGGGGTTTCAGCAGCACCAGTTGAGCTGAGGCAGAGTCGGAGGTTGGGCAACATAACGAAGGTGAGAGTGACGTGATGACGGAGGTGGGAAACTCATCTTGGGATCAATTATGACTCGCGAGGTTGTGAACAGTCTGTGGGAGGAAACCGGAGCACCCGGAGGGAACCCACGCAGACATGAGGAGAATGTGCAGACTCTGCACAGACAGTGACCCAAGCTGGGAGTCGAACCCAGGTCCTTGGCGCTGTGAGGCAGCAGTGCTAACCACTGTGCCACCGTGCAGCCCTTATTTGAATACGTCATGCAATAGAGAATTGAGAATACAAATGAGAATACATTTGGGAATAAATGGCTGGGAGTTACTGATTCCAACAGTTCACAATCACTAAAGCGTGGTTATAACAGCAAACGTTTGGGTTCAACCAAGCCGATTTGTTCAATCAGATCATCAGCATTTACCTTCAGTACATGAATATTCACCAGAGGAACACGTTTCAAACAGAAGAATAATCACTTTATTATGTTTTGACATGCACTCTAAATTCTGAAGGGAATGGCACTCTGTACTTTGACTCCTGTGGATGCTGCCACAGGACAGTGTCGCACGAGAGCTCAAACAACAAGGTGGACTCGTGATACACCCTCCACAACGTAAAACTTACTATGTGCAAGGCCGTGGTGGAATGTCCCTGGGGCAGGTCCCGTGACTATTGCATCTGTCGATACAGTGGATTTTGGTGTGGAGTCTGAGCCTAACGTTAAAACCGTGGGAAAGGTAAAGTGCATAGGAACAATGCCTGGCATCATCCCGAGTGAGGCTTGGCTCAGGGTTGCTGAAGTTATTTTCTGGTTTGCTGTATTAAAGGAAGGTGACAGAAGACTCAAGGATGGAGAGCTGGCAAGTAGCGCTGCTCCTGTGGTAGCCTGGAGAGACTAAGACAGAAAATATCAACATAAACGCCAATCTTACATCAGTATTTAAAATCTTCATTTAATTAAAGCTTCAGTTCACTTTGATTGCATACTGTTATTTTGACAGCTTGAAAACAATTCAATATAAGCATACTTGATTTTGCACAATATTACCCGAAAGGAATTGCTGGTTAGCAGATCGACATTTTCAGAAACTCAATAAATAAATGCCATTTCCTTTTAGTGGTGAAAACATTTAGACGGTCGTCTTTCATACTGAGTTCTCAGGTAGCGCAGGCTCATATTAGAGCTGTATATCTATATAACGCCTTGTCAATTCCTGAACGTGCTTTGGTCCAAATATTGTTAAAAAAAAGATTTTAAATAAAAAGGTGCGGTGAGAGTGACTGGCCTTGACATCAAGGTTGCATTTGACCAAGTGTGGCATCAAGGAGCCCTAGAAAAACTCAAGTCAATGGGAATCAGAGGGAAAACTCTCCACTGGTCAATTCTACTCAACACAAAGGAAGATGGTTCTGGTTGTTGGAGGTCAATCAACTCAGTCCCAGGGAAATCATGGCAGGAGTTCCTCAAAGCAGTGTCCTAGGCCCAATCATTTTCAGCTTCTTCATCAATGACTTTCCTTCCATCATCAAGTCAAAAGACATCCTTGGGGGGGGGAGGGGGTTACCACTGACAAGAAACTGAACTGGAATAGCCATACAAATATTGTGGCTACAAAATTAGGTCAAGAGGTTAGGAATCTTGCGGTGAGTAACTCATCTCCTGACTCCCCAAAGCCTGTCTACAATCTATTAGGCACAAGTCAGGAGTGTGATGGAATACTCTCTCCTTGTCTGGATGGGTGCAGCTCCAACAACATGGAGAAGCTCGACACCATCCACAAAGCAACCGGTTTGATTGGCAACCCATCCACAAACATTCACTCCCTCCAGCACTGACACACAGTAGAAGCAGTATGTACTATCTATAGGGTGCACTGCAGAAACTCACCAAGGCTCTTAGACCGCACCTTCCAAACCCACAACCACTACCATTCAGAAGGACAAGAGCAGCAGATACACAGGAACACCATCACCTGGAAGCTCCTCTCCAAGTCTCTCATCATCCTGACTTGGAAATATATCGCCATTCCTTCACTGTCACCAGGTCAAAATGCTGGCCTAGCTCGCAAAGTCCACATTCCTTGAATGAATATAAGTGGGAATGTTTGCTGATGATTGCACAATGTCTAGCATTATTCATGACTCCTCAGATATTTGTCCACATACAGCAAGACACTGACAATATTCAGGCTTAGGTTGACAAGTGGCAAGAAACATTTGTGCCACACAAGTGCCAGACAATGACCACCTCCAACAAGAGAGGGAATCTAACTATCTCGCCATGATATTCAAAAGCATTACCATCACTGAATCTCCCATGAACAACATTCGGGGGTTACCACTGACTAAAAACTGAACCAGCCATATAAATACTGTGGCTGGGAGAGCAGGCCAGAGGCTGGGAATTCTGCAGTGACTAGTTCATCTCCTCATTCCCTAAAGCCTGTCCACCATCTGAAAGGCACAAGTCAGGAGTGTGATGGAATACTCTCCACTTGCCTGGATGGGTGCAGCTCCAACAACACAAGAAACTCAACAACATCCAGGACAAAGCAGTCCACTTCAATTTGCACCCATTTACCAACTTAAACATTCACGCTCTCCACCACTGACGTGAAGTGGCAGCAGTGTGAACCATCTACAAGATGCACAGCAACAAATTTAACAAGCCTCCTTTGACAACACCTTCCAAACCCACAACCTCAAACCACAAGGGCAGCAGATGCATGGGAATACCCCGATCTCCAAGGTTCTCTTGGAACTATATAGTTGTTCCTTCACTGTCCCAGGGTCAAAATCCTCAACTCCCTTAACAGCATAAATGAACCAGTGGGGTGCGTACTGCAATCAGTGATAGTTTTGTGACATCATGACTAAGACTACCTTCCAAATTCATATTTTCTTTCTTTTTATCCAATTAAATTTCAATTCCACCAGAGGCCATGTGCCCAGGGAATTAGCCTGGACCCCTAGATTACTAGTCCAGTAACACTCCCACTACGTCACCATGTCCCAGTAGAGTTTCATTACTAAAACAAAATTGAATGAAACTTGGGAGGGTCGTCTCTTGTAACAGTAACCTTGATGTTTTTGCATTTGTCTCAATCCAAAACCTGGCTAGAAGACAGATTACAATGGGAAATATATGAGAAAGGAGAGAAAATTATTGCCTTACAAAGGACCAGAATCTTAAAATTAAATTGAAGCACTACGACCAAAGCTAGGCCACACAGTAGTTTTTTTTTCACTTTGCATGGAGTCAAGTATCATGTCAGATGTATCACATCAGAAGAATGCATCAGCGTATACATATATCACAAGCTAAGCAAAGCGATTCAGAATGGTAATCCCAATTCAGCTTTATAATGCTTACACGACTGGCAATCGTAGAATCCTACAGTGCAGGAGGTGGCCATTTGGCCCATCGAGTCTGCACCGAACACAATCCCACCCAGGCCTATCCCCATAACCCCATGCATTTACCCTAGCTAGGCCCCCTGACACTAAGGGGGCAATTTGGAATGGCCAATCGACCTAACCTGCATATCTCTGGACTGTGGGAGGAAAACGGAGTACCCGGAGGAAACCCACGCAGACACGGGGAGAAAGTGCAAACTCCACACGGACAGTGACCCAAGCCAGGATTCGAACCTGGGTCCCTGGCGCTGTGAGTCAGCAGTGCTAACTGCTATGTCACCGTGCCACCAAATATCATAGCAATAAATTAGCAGATACAGGCGCAAAACTTCTGCAGGTCCACAGGCCAATCTTATCCAACTGCTGAATATGGTCATATAGAAAGAAGGTATAACTATACAGGATAATTGCTTGATTCTTACAGGCTAGAGAGAGGAGGGAAGTTAAGGAAGAAAATCAGTGAGATAGGACATTTATGAGAAAACGAGACAACAAATTATTGACCATTCCCCGGTTTCTGAAAATAAAGAAAACGTTTCAGAAAAGTAAAATCTTAATGCAGGTATATACGATCAAATGCACAAAATAACCAAATATGAACAAGAGCCACAAATACTAATTTGAATAAGTGACAACAACTGGTCTAACCTAAAAACTGGAAAAGCAGCAAACAACATTCAAATAGCAAGAGATATTAAAATTCAAACGGCATATTAAGCATTGCTTTTTAATCCCTCCTCTCCAACAATGATGAAACCTAAAGAAAGAAAATGCTGGAAAATCTCAGCAGGTCTGGCAGCATCTTTGTCAAAGGGTCACCTGGATTTGAAACGTCAGCTCTTTTCTCTCCATACAAATGCTGCCAGACCTGCTGAGATTTTCCAGCATTTTTTTCTTCAGGTTTCAGATTCCAGCATCCGCAGTAATTTGATTTTATCCAGTGATGAAACCAATGTATATTTTTAAAATAAATCCAGACGTTTCTGTTTACACTCACCAGCATTGCTCCTGTGGCTGTGGAACTATTAACAGCTGAAGATTTAAGAGAAGAAGTTAGGAGTTTAGCTACACCCTGTGTCCCACTACTTGAGTCTCCATTACTACCACCTGGAGGGGCCACTAGAGTAAGTTTCTGAGAAATCGAAGGCTTCTTTACACTGATATTAGGCGACTGCCGATTTAATGCTTGCCCTGGAGATGGAGACTGTCTATTTAAATGAGTGCTACTGGACACAGAGGTTTGAATACTTGCTATGTTCTGAATAGGGTTACTGGAAGGGGTAGAATGTTTCGTTGCTGTGACAACAGTCATCGGAGACTTGAAGGTCTGATTTGCGGAGCTCTGAGAGTTGGTATGCTTTGCCGTACAACTGACAGAAGCTACTGAAGTGCCAAGTGTTCTCTGAGGACTGGGAGCAGTCTGTATACTACTTGCTAGAGATGAGGAGACAGAATGAAAACTCTGAGTCCTTGCTGAGGTTTTTAGGTGCTGGATTAATGGCCGCTGTTGCAACTGACCAGTAGCTTTAGTCTGAGAACTGCTTTGCAGTTTGCTTATGCTAAAGGATGGTGACGACATGAAGTTTTTCTGATGTGAGCTGGTCTGGTGGTACTGTTTCGCAGCCTGCGTCGACACCTGGTTTTGAACTTGGGTCTGCGGTGTACGTTGCACACCAAGATGCTTCGGCTTGTTTTGGAGAGTCTCCGTGAAACCTTTGCTGTTCGCTGAAGAATGGTTTTTAAAAGCAGTGATAAGACTAGTGGTACTTTCTGAAGTCCTTTCCTGAGACAACTGTCCCAAAGCTAACGCCTGTTCAGCTAAAAGATTGAGGGGTGAATGTGACTGAGTAGCGGGTGAGGGAGCAGAAGGGGGAGCCGGAACCTTTTGTACATGTTTCTTCTCTTCCGAAGACATGGCCACTGTTACTTTGTCACTCAGTGAATTTGATACTAAAGAACTGAAGTTCTTGGTGCCTCCTGCAGCATCATTGAGAGCAGCTAACGCGACAGACACGTCTTCCAGAGACGGCTGGTTGTTGGGTAGATCCTCATCAAGGGAATCGTCTAAACTGAATGACTGAGGGGTTGTCGTATTACTGGAACTCTGAGCAGCACTGGAAGAAACGGACACATTAATTGGAGTGACAGGTGGCGTGCACGATCCTTGCACAATGGAACCAGCGTTACTGCAATGAATTGGGGTACTCGTTTGCTGCAGTTTTCGTTCAGTCTTGAGGAACTGATCCTATAAAAGAAAAAAAATGTATTCATGTTAAACCCCCTTAAATTCATATTGCATTACATTCCTCATTCAGTAATGTCCTTTGTCAAACTATTTTTCTTTTGTCACGGATCTGCCTAGCGACAACAGTAGTCAGCATTCAAATGGGATGATGAGATGCGACCTTTCCCAGTAACGAGATTAGCAGACAGGATCAGGTATAAATAGCTATCACTGCGAAACAGCTTACCTAGATGACTCAGAGATCCAGGAAGTTGTGCTGATGCTAATTTCGCGAGTCACGCAATGTAAGAGATGCAGACGGCCCAAATACAAAAAGGGGGAAAATCACAGAGGAACCAGGGTACAATTGCTGGCACCTGGAGAAGCAGGCAGGCTAATTTAACATCTAGTAGCCAAGAAGACATTACAGCATCCAAGGGCTGGTGAAGCCAGTTTTGTAGCTCAGAGTCTGAGGTCATTGAGCCAAAATAGTGCAGGAACATTCACAATGGCAGTTTAAATATCTTTGCTGCACTAGGAAAATATATTCCCCAGACTCAATTATCTACCTTGCATTGAGTGGTAACGAGCAGCTGGATTTGATTTATAGATTTATTTAATTTGGATGTTGTTTGGAACGGGAAAGTCTTGAGTTCAGGGATCTCATATATAAAATATATATGTATATTGCAGCAAGGGATAATTGCTACATAAATGGTGCGTTTGGTAGTCCATATATTTAATTGTCTTCGAGTGTTATAGTTCTAGTCACGTGTATGTCTTTTCTTTAGTAACTGTTACACAATGATCTGGCCTGTTATTCTCACTGGGGGTTTCACGTGACTCCTCACATGATTCAAAACACAAAAACATACACCACCATGAACTGGTGTTTGAGACACCTTCACATAGAACATAGAAAAGCTACAGCACAAACAGGCCCTTCGGCCCACAAGTTGCGCCGAACATGTCCCTACCTACTAGGCTTACCTATAACCCTCTATCTTACTAACTTCCATGAACTTATCCAAAAGTCTCTTAAAAGACCCTATCGAATCCACCTCCACCACCACTACCGGCAGCCGATTCCATGCACCCACCACCCTCGGAGTGAAAAACTTACCCCCAACATCTCCTCTGTACCTACTCCCCAGCACCCTAAACCTATGACCTCTTGTGGCAACCATTTCAGCCCTGGGTAAAAGCCTCTGAGAATCCACTCTATCAATACCTCTCAACATCTTATACACCTCTATCAGGTCACTTCTCATCCTTCGCCTCTCCAAGGAGAAAAGACCTAGCTCTCTCAACCTATCCTCATAAGGCATGCCACCTAATCCAGGCAACATCCTTGTAAATCTCCTCTGCACCCTTTCTATGGCTTCCACATCCTTTCTGTAATGAGGCGACCAGAACTGGGCACAGTACTCCAGGTGGGATAACATCTGCGCGGTCTGTGACACTACTCCTTTTAATTTTATTTCTATCTAAAACAGAGTTGATTATTTAAACTTGTATATAAGAAATGGTACTTTATTTGTTCTTCGATTAGACATTTCATTACAATTTAGCTTACGACTTTTGTGATAGATTAGTAACTAATATTTTGTATCTCTGCATGTGAATCCCAGAGCCTAGGTAGAGCATCACCTGGTGATTTTTAACAGGCTTTTTGGATGTGCAGCAGTAATAAGCTTTTTGTTTGAAAATGCCTTTTGCACTGCACACTAAAGTAGCTCACAAAGCTAATGTATAAACTCCTATGTAAAAGATGACTAAGTGGACGCACCAAAAGGCCAATTTCACCATCAATGTATAATCGGAAAGGCCATATTTAGCAAGAAGAGACAGCTGCTGAACGGAAAGCTGAATAAATAACTCAAAAAGTGACTTGTGAAGAGCTTGGGTGTTGTGTTGCATGAATGTGAGACTTGGCCCTCATGGAAAGAGCAAATAAACTTGCTAAATAGTTCTGAAATGCCCTTTTGAAGGAGAAAGGAAAGAATCAGCTGGACCATAAAAAGAAACAAATGATGAAATGAGTGATTGAACAAAGAAATTTGTTGAACGCAATCAGGAAAAGGCAGAGAAACTGGGTTTCTCTGAGCAACTGGGACACATTCCAACAGGAAGCAGACTTCTTTCCCTTTATTCTTTTGTGGGATGCGGGTGTCGCTGGCAAGGCTAATATTTGTCTACCCCATCCCTAATTGCTCCTTGTTAACGCAAGTCTACTTGTGACAATAATAAATAAAAAACTGAACTGAGAGGCTTGCCGTTTCAGAGGGCAGTTAAGAGTCAACCACATTGCAGTGGGTCTGGAGCCACGTGTGGGCCATACTGGGTAAGGATGGCAGATCTCATTCCCTAACGGACATTAGTGAACCAGATGCGTTTTTACAACAATCGATGGTCACCATTATGGAGGCTAGCTTTATATTCCTGGTTTATTGATTGAACTCAAATTCCTCCAGCTGCCACGGTGCGATCTGAACCCATGTTAGCCTGGACCGCTGTACTACTAGCCCAGTGACATTACGACTACATCACTGTCTCCCTAAAAACTTGTAAAAAAGACATTGTGGAGGGAAAATTTCAGGGAAAACGAGTAACAAGGTGGAAGAGAATGTTGGATGGCTTGAAAATTGGAGGAAGTTATTGTCAAATGTAAAGAATGGCACAGGAGAGAGAGACATGGAAAGACTGAGCCAAGATCCTGCCTTCAGATGGAGTACACATGATGATGATAAATGCTTACTGGAATGAAAGAACCCCACGGCTACATTTATTTAAGAGTTCAGAAGTACTTCCTAAATAATCAATGCTCAAACTGGTCGCCTCATTACAGGAAGGATGTGGAAAAGATTGAAAGGGTGCAAAGGAGATTTACAAGGATGTTGCCTGGATTGAGTGGCATGCCTTATGAGGATAGGCTGAGGGAGCTCGGTCTTTTCTCCTTGGAGAGACGTAGGAGGAGAGGAGACCTAATAGAGCTATATAAGATGTTGAGAGGCATAGATCGGGTGGACTCTCAGATACTTTTTCCCAGGGTGGAAATGGCTGCTACGAGAGGACACAGGTTTAAGGTGCTGGGGGGTAGGTACAGGGGAAATGTTAGGGGGAAGTTTTTCACACAGAGGGTGGTGGGCGAGTGGAATTGGCTGCCGTCAGTGGTGGTGGAGGCAAACTCAATAGGGTCTTTTAAGAGACTCCTGGATGAGTACATGGGACTTAATAGGGTGGAGGGTTATAGGTAGGCCTAAAAAGGTAGGGATATGTTCGGCACAACTTGTGGGGCCGAAGGGCCTGTTTTGTGTTGTAGTTTTTCTATGTTTCTAAACTGGATTCCAGTGCTGAGGGATACATTTCCAAATACAGAGCCAAGATAAATTTCTCCCAACTCGGATACAACATGGAACAGGTGCAGAGTTAAATGGCATAATTACTTGGTTTATACATAAGAAGTTCAATTCTTTTAATCTGTCCTATCTTGGGAACTATCATTACAAAAAAAAAGACTCTCAGACATTTGGGATACAAGAGTCAAATGCCGGAGGATTAATATTCCAGCAAAATGTTTTTCAAATTTGGATCTCGTCCCCAATACACCAGTTGCACTTACCTTCGTTTTAGTCTTTGGGGCAGCAATGACTTTCTTCTTTGTTCTAAATTAAAATGCAGTCAATGTTAGTTTGCAGTTAGTCACCTGTATCTTCCAACAATGCAATGTCAAATACAATGATCAATCTCATCTGGCATTGTTCAAAGTTAAAAATCAATTTGAATAAAGTTGTGCGCTGTCTATAATCTGGTTGAATGGATAGAGTGGCAGGGAGTAGGCCTGCTTTCAATACTTCCGTGAGGGAGGGAGAAAAACTGGAACACTGAGAATATAAGTAACAGGCGGAATAGACAACACTCAATGATGGAACATCCACAACCCACTGGGATAGAGATTTACAATCCTCTCAGGGAAGAAATTTCTCCTCATCTCAAAAGCAAGTGAATGACCCCTTATCCTGAGGTTGTGCCTTCACGTTCTAGATTCCCCAAGGAAAAACAACCTCTGCATTACCTATCAAGCCCCAATCTTGTATTCTTCAATGAGATCACCTCTCATTCTTCTAAACTCTGGAGAATAGAGGCCCAATTTACTCAGCCTCTCAGCGGGCGGCACGGTGGCTAGCACTGCTGCTTCACAGTGCCAGGTTCGATTGGGTCACTGTCTTTGTGGAGTTTGCACATTCTCCTACGTCTGCATGGGTTTCTTCCGGGCGCTCCAGTTTCCTCCCACATTCCAAAGATGTGCAGGTTTGGTGGATTTACCATGCTAAATCGCCCCTTAGTGTCAGGAGGACTAGCTAGGGGAAATGCATGGGGTTGTGGTGATAGGCCCTGGATGGGATTGTGGTCGGTGTAGACTCGACGGTCCAAATGGCCTCCTTCTGCACTGTAGGATTCTATGACCCTCATTACAGGACAACCCTCTTATCCCGGGAACCGTTCTAGTGAACCTGTGCTGTACTACCTCCAAGGAGGTGAAGGTAAGAGCCCAGGATGGAGAAAGTACAGCAGGTTCGAGGCCAGGCAGAGTGGGTAAAATGCCCAGGATGGAGGTGTCACAAAAGGAGGGTGGGAGAGGGGAAACAGAGGGAAGGAAATAGTAGAACAGCAACTTAAAATGGTCCGAATTCTTTTCCCCAAATGACTTATGGCATCACATTGCCCATTCTGAGTAATATATGGTTCCAATTAGTAACAATATCAGATGGGCGAACAAAGCCATTTTCTGCAATAATGTGGCATTGCAATATTACACTCAAAATGGCAATTACTGCCTCGGTGGTGATCCAGTGAAGTGGGCTTCAATGGAATGAAAATAAGGCAGTTCTATAAAGAGCTAGTAAGTCACTCCATCAGTTCACTGGCCAGACAGTTCACAGGAAAATCTCTCTCAGATGGTCTTCAGAAAAGACTTTGTGTCTTAGAGTGCAAATACGTTAAACTTTAATTCAGTAATGTTAGACATCACGTTAACACTACATGAATGAGATTCTCTCAGTTGGATTAGCTGACACATCACTAAAGCTGCTTGTATTGAAAAAAAGGACAGTAAATGCACAGGGGCACTGAAGATGCAAATACTCACGGTATTGAGGTGACATGAGCATGTACCCTCCTGCTTTCTTTGAATAACGTTCTGTTGAGGAAAAACAAATCCAAATATATTGTGCCTTTTTTCCTTACTTTTTATACCACGTGGATCACGTAACAACCCTTTAAACAACTTAGACACAATCCATGCCATGTTGCAATCACCGTTAGAAGTTGTTTCAAGATATTTCTAAGCTAAGCGCCCACACTGAAGATATTGGGAGATTCAGCTGATGATAAACTTGCAGAATCATTGATCTTAAGGATTTTATTCTGTAGCCTGGGCTTCTACCTGCAATCCTGGACAGGTGCTTATGTTGTTATAAAAAAATGATTCAATGAAATTATTTTTTAGCACTGCTGCCTCACAGCGATTCCAGCCTCAGGTCACTGTCTGTGTGGAGTCTTCGCATTCTCCCCGTGTCTGCGTGGGTTTCCTCCGGGTGCTCCGGTTTCCTCCCACAGTCCAAAGATGTGCAGGTTAGGTGGATTGGCCATGCTAAAATGCCCCTTAATGTCAGGAGGGTAAATGCATGGGGTTATGGGGATAGGGCCTGGGTGGGATTGTGGTCGGTACAGACTCAATGGGCCGAACGGCCTCATTCTGCACTGAAGAGATTCTATGAAGCTGCTTGTTTTACAGTTGTTCCTGAAACGAAAAGGTGCAGCCTGACTGGTTGAGTGTTTGCAGAATTTTCTGTTCTTATGCAGAAAGAGTCTCAAGTAAGTCTTAATCTTAAGTAAGATTTATTTAAAGTCTCAAATCTCTTCTGCTTTGTGGTAAGAACACAAAAAATCAGGAAGGCATATTTAATACCGTTTACACTTTTAATTTTCTATTTAATTCTGTGCATGCTGTTGGTACAGAATAACAAGCAGAGAATACAGCTTGGTACTCTTGAGAAAAACGCACTGCAGTGAACAGCAGCTAAAAAGGTTAGGAACTAGACTGACATTCAGCTTTAGTAGATATAATTTTAAGGGGGCAGCATTGTAGGTGCGTTAGTATCACTGTACATGCAGCCATTTAAATCCTGGTGCCCTTTCCATTGCAGAGTCAAAATTGCGAAACAAGACACTGGAACAAAGGCCTACAATTCTCTGAAGGTGTTAATCCAGGGATGGGAGTAATTTTGTCCACCTAAAGGCAGAGCATGCCTAGCCAAGTCACGCAGCAACAGTGGTCAAAAGTGGTGGCGAAAATGAATTCTCAAAGCTTTGAACCCACGATTTCCATGATCACGCACACCTGCCCGGTAGCACAGTGGTTAGCACTGCTGCCTCACAGCGCCAGGGACCCGGGTTCAATTCCTGGCTTGGGTTACTGTCTGTGTGGAGTTTGCACGTTCTCCCCATGTCTGCACGGGTTTCCTCCGGGCGCTCCGGTTTCCTCCCACAGTCCAAAAGACGTGCTGGTTAGGTGCATTGACCCGAACAGGCGCCAGAGTGTGGCAACTAGGGGAATTTCACAGTAACTTCATTGCAATGTTAATGTAAGCCTTACTTGTGACTAATAAATAAAAAAAACGAAATAAACTCTTTGCCATTGTCACTCTCTTCCCTTTCCAAGTCTAGTCTGAGTATAGGACTCTACAGAGAATGAAAAGGACAACCTTCAAGAACACACACAGGTATTCCAGCTTACTTTTGTAGGCACCAGCTGATAGAGAAGCTGGTGCCTTATTAATGCTCATTCTCACTCGGAGAATGGACTGTTCATTTAACAACTCTGAACTTGGTAATACTCCATCTTAGTTGATTGTTTACAAACATTTGAATGATTTTATATAATGATTCAAGGTTGGCTCATTTATCTGCAAGTGTGCAGAACACCTGAACAGCACAGGTGGCACACTGCACGGGACTATGTTATCAAGCTCGAGAACGACTTCAGAGGATCAATAATAAAGAACGTAAACAAAAAATTACACCTTTGCCACATACCTTGCTTGCATCCATCCTTTAGGCCAGAGTGGTTTGACCTCTGATTCAAGGAAAGCCTTTAGGTAGTCCTCCGCAGCTTGAGACTTGTTTCTCTCCTGCTCGTAGCAAGCCATTTTTGTCCTCACCACACTACACAGCAAGTCTCTGTACCACAACATAATAAAGAAGAGTAAAGAAATCATAGAAACCCTACAGTACAGAAAGAGGCCATTCGACCCATCGAGTCTGCACCGACCACAATCCCACCCAGGCCCTACCCCCATATCCCTACATATTTTACCCGCTAATCCCTCTAACCTACGCATCCCAGGACACTAAGGGGCAATTTTACCATGACCAATCAACCTAACCCGCACATCTTTGGACTGTGGGAGGAAACCAGAGCACCCGGAGGAAACCCACGCAGACACGAGGAGAATGTACAAACTCCACACAGACAGTGACCCAAGCCGGGAATCGAACCCAAGTCCCTGGAGCTGTGAAGCAGCAGTGCTAACCACTGTGCTACCGTGCCGCCGGGACAAAATGCCGATATCCCAAGGACATAGCGTACCATGAGAACATCAACCACATTGCATTTTCTCTCATGGTCCAAACATAACTTCAATACAAGATCCCTGACCCATGGACAGAATTGTTCCTAACTGCTTGATACGCAATACTTGCATACTAAATATAGCTGATTTATTGCTAAATTTCATCTAAAGGCATATTAACATGTTTCAAAAATGCAACTAGGATACGTTAACTCTCTCATAGAATCCCTACAGTGCAGGAGGCAGCAATTCAACCCATCAAGTCTGCACTGACCACAATCCCACCCAGGCCCTATCCCCATAACCCCATGCATTTACCCTAGCCAGTCCCTGTGAAACTAAGGGGCAATTTAGCATGGCCAATCCACCTAACCGGCACATCTTTGGAGTGTGGGAGGAAACCGGAGCACCCGGAGGAAATGCACACAGACGTGGGGAGAACGTGCAAACTCCACAAAGTCGGTGACCCCGGGTCCATGGTGCTGTGAGGCAGCAGTGCTAATCACTGTGCCGCCCGTAAATCATCTTGATTGCGCAAAACCTTGTTGTTTTCCAAATTTGAAGAGGATTCCCTTAGAATGAGTGGTGGCCAAAAGCTCAGCTCCAATTTACAAGATGAAGGTGATTAATTCCATACCTCCAAATTGTGCATGCGTATAACGCCATTATTCTGTTTGCTGAATACACTCATAGAACATGAGGAAAGCATAACACAGCCTACACTTTCCCAGAATGTGACACTTTCTTTGGTTGCATCATTTCCAAGATCTGCTCTGGTTTCATGTTCAAGTCCTGATCCAAGTGTCCCTCTCTGGCTGCAAAGGGTATCGCAAAATGAGTTCATAGAATCCTACAGTGCAGAAGGAGGCCATTCAGTCCATCAAGTCTGCGCCAACCACAATCCCACCCAGCCCCTACCCCCACAACCCCATATATTTACCCTAGCTAGTCCTTCTGACATTAAGGGGCAATTTAGCATGGCCGTTCCACCTAACCCGCACACCTTTGGACTTCATTCAGCTTTAAGCATATTTACAAATTGTGAATTCGACACACAAAATGGCCAATAAATCAGCACCGTTTAACAATCACACATATATAACCCAACAATTGGAAATTTTGAAGTGTTACTATTTTAAGACCATGTGGTTCAGGCACACAGACCAAGCGTTCATCTTCACCGCAAGCACGAATAACCTGGTGGAGCTCAGAGTAATAGAATAAAATTGACCGAGCCATGGTGGACCATTAATTGTTCCACCAGATTACCACCCGCATGGCGAAAATAAACATTTACATCAATGTTTCTACTGATTATTTAAGTGCAATGAATCCGTGATCTAGTGTACACAAATTGAAAGTGCTTAATACACACAGTAAATATAAAGCTCGACTAAATGTCCCCATTTCGAAAAGCTCAATGCATATCTTTGTTTAAAAGAGCATTCCTTGGTTTCTTTTGTATTTTTTTCTCCTTCAAATCTAAACTTGCTGATCTCACAAAAGCACCTCCCACTATTGTTCCACTCTGTCCTGCCATTATGACCAATGTCAAGTTTATCGCCACTTGGGCCATCAAATCCAGAGCTGCAATGGCATCTTGAATCATAGAATAGAATCATAGAATCCCTACAGTACAGGAGGTCATTCAGCCCATCAAGTCTGTACCAATCACAATCCCATCCAGGCCCTAATCTCACAATCCTCATTTACCCTGCTAATCCCCCGACATTAGGGACAATTTCACATGGCCAATCAACCTAACCCACACATGTTTGGACTGTGGGAGGAAACTGGAGCACCCGGGGAGAATGTTCAAACTCCACACAGACAGTGGCCCGAATCCGGAATCGAACCTGGGGCCCTGGCACTGAGGCAGCAGTGCTAACCACTGTGCCATCCCTCTTCAAAGTTCAATCTCGAGAAATCTATCCCAAATTTGTTTCCGATTTGTCTCTTATCTGTTACTCCCAGTGCACCTTTCCTGCTCCTTAAGAATACAAACAAAATTCTGAGTAAGGTGATCCCACTTTCCTTTCCAACAACTGCCCAATTGGCCTTGCATTCTCTCCTTCTGATCTTAAATTTCTAACATTGCAGAAAGTTCTGAACTCCTTCACCAACTCCAATATGGTATTCACCTCGCTTCTCCCATTTCTTACAGCTCCGAAATTTGACTCTTGCACACAGTGAATTAGTTTCCATTGTCTTGGAAACCATCACAATTTCTTGCAGTATAACACTCAACAAAAATTCTCCCACTAAAGCTCGACTCATAGCATTGAGAATCCTCCTAAATTGCTCCATCTGCATTGTAGTCGAGCACACATCAGCAAACCTATTTCCATTAGAACGGAGATCCTTCATAGTTCTCCTCTTCCATTCTGATTAACTATTTTACTAACCACTAACCTCATTCACTCTTCCCTTGATGACATAAGTAATACAACATTGCAAACCGTCGACCAAGTTGAATGACCTGACATGCAGTCCTGTCATCCAATATGCCCATAATCAGTTAGCAGGTACAGCAAAGACGTAATCCGCAATGAATTGGATGATAATAACTGGATAAATTAAAAGGCATACTTGTTGATACAAATGGCCTGTTACAACAATCAACATATCAAACCTGATCTCATCATTCCAATGAAATTTTTTACGAGGTCCCACAATTCTTCTTCCTAGCTTGTCTTCATCATCATCATCGTCAGAGAACATTCTCTCCTTCTGGTCCTTATCTTCCCCCATCATTCTGCAGATCAGAAATTTGAAATAAATTGAAAATTCACCAACTGATCAGTCTGAATCAGCAATCGATCAGGGTTCATAAAACTCAAAATGCTAATCGGTGCCTCGATGCTTCTTATAAACATACAAATGAATTACTGGGTTGATCAGTAACTCTATCATTTTTTCTAATTATCTGAAAAAAGGTTTATTATCCACATTGAACAGAACTATTTATGTCACAGAAATATGTTGGAGGAGCAGATTAGAAATAAAGCTTTTTTGTTTGCAGGATTATCGGAAGAGTGACAAAATGCAAACATTGAAATGCCTAATGTATGTCAAAACAAGTACCTTTTACTTTCAATTTAGTTCTTTAGTAAAAGAACAAAATTTGTGTCCATAATTTGTACATAGTTGGTAAGTCAGTTTCTAGGTCAATGCATTTTCAACCATCTTTCTTTGTACTTCTCTATTAAAAAGTGTTTAGACAGTTACATGAGTATAGAGGGATATGGGTCAGATGCAGGCAATTGGGACTAGCTTAGCGGTTAAAAAAAAAAAGGGCGGCATGGACCAGTTGGGCCGAAGGGCCTGTTTCCATGCTGTAAACCTCTATGACTCTACTTGGTATGACTCCAACAAATGGAGAGATTTGCCCGATTCCCATTGACCTCAATTTTGATAAGAGATTCTTGATGCCACACTGGCTCAAATGTTGTCTTCATGTCAGGGACAGTCCCTCTCACCTCACCTCTCGAATGCAGCTCTTTTGGCCACGTTTAGACCAAAGGTGTAATGAAGTGTGGAGCTGAGCACTCATTGTGGAACCCAAAGCTGAGCATCGAGAAGCATGTTAATGCCAAGTTTCACCCGATAACACTGATGATGACACCTTCCATCACTTTGCTAATGCTTAAAGAGTAGACTGATGGTGCTGTAATTGGCCAGATTGGATTTGTCCTGCTTGGTTATAGTTAGGACGTACATGGGGAATTTTCCACAATATCAAGTTGACACCAGTGTTGCAGTTGCACTGGAACAGCTTAACTGGGGTTGAAAGGGGTGGGGTTTTTTTTGCCCTGAACAAGGGAAAACGAGAAATATAGATCTAGCCTGTGTGGGATGTCAGGAATTATTTATTTAAACAAAAGGCAAGGAAATCTATAACTCTTTTCCCGTCCCTTTTGGTCTCCCACCCTTCCCAAAAAGATAGGTGTTTGGCTAGACCAATGAACATCTCAAAACTGAGAACGATAGATTTTTATTAGGCAATCGTATTAAGGCATATGAAGCCAGGTTAACTGAGGGAGTAGAATCCAGCCAAACGGGATGGAGGGACTATATGGCTCGGAATGCAAGTGCAATCCACTGTATTGCTATGTGGCACATACTTAGCAATTTTGGCTTGGCTATGAGCCTGGCAGTCATCTTGATACTTTGCCATCTGATGTGGCATTGCTTTCCCGATTGCTTCTTTTAGTCTATGTATTGGTTCCTTCAGCCGGCCATCCTGCAAGAAAACAAATTCAAACGAAATACATTTTTCTTCAGCAACGTATCAATAAGGCCCAGGCAATACCACAGATTCAGAAATTTATAAATAGTAGCACTGATCACCCCCAGCCCCTGAAAAAACGTAAAACCATTAATTTTACATAAGATTTTCAGCATACTTGTGATAGACAAGTGAATCTAGGTTAACATTACACACTGAACCCCTCTAATTAAATGCAGCGATGTGTAGAACTTTTCTTCCGCCACTGAAAGGAGCTCTGATACTTAGTGGTAGAAACTTGTTTTGAAGAAGAAATGGCAAACCAAGTGCAATTTCTGACGAAACTGGTTAAAATTAACATGCCTACAATATAGGAATGGCTCCAAGTGGACTACTAAACACAAGAATTTAAACATCATTTAAAGCTGTGTAGACTGCTGCAGATTATGTATAGAAAAATGGTTTTCCGATCACACAACAGAAACATATAAATCAATGTAAACATGATGTTAAAGAGTTTCACACACGAATCCTTAAATTCATTTGTTATTTACTATACACAGTGAAACCTGTATAAATGCTCACCTGCATAAAGCATTCACCTGTCTTTACCAGCCATTTTGCCCCAGTCTGTAATAATTTTTTAAGAGGACAAAAAATTAGTTGCTTAACAGAGCTCCCAACATCAGAATTAGGGGAGTATAGAAATCGTTTCCCCCCCCCGCTCTTTCACTCTGTCCGAAAAATATTTAATGGAGAAAGCAACATAGGTGCTAAAACAGGACATAAGCTGGCCATGTATGAGAATCAGTTCTAACTTCACATGAAGTCAAGTTCATTCGGAACAATGATGCATTCGACATGGTTTTATGCTGGGGTGGTTCATGCTTCATGAATTCAAAAGTCTACTCCTCTTAATTCAAAATTATTCTATTCAAATTATATGATAATTCAGGATATTAAAGCACTAAAATCCTACTTTCCAGTCACTTACTCACTGCTTTATTCAGATAGCTGGATAATTTGATATTTGAAGCATAAGAGGTGTCTTTGAATTACCAGGAGAAGACTGTAAAAATGAATTGTGTACGATATTATCTCCTCGTGATCACTCTCTAAGGGTGGCACAATTAAACAAACCCAACATGAATGCAATGCTTTTACTAAACAATAAAACAAACTGTAATACTAATAACTTAAACGTCCATATTGAATTTTGTTAAGGTGAATTTAGTGTTATGGATCATAGAATCCCCACAGTGCTGATGGAGGCCATTTGGCCCACCGAGTCCGCACCGACCACAATCCCAGCCGGGTCCCAACACCGCAACCCTACACATTTACCCTGCTAATCCCCTGACACTAGGGTCAATTTAGCATGGCCAATCAACCTCACCCACACATCTTTGGACTGTGGGAGGAAACCCATGCAGACAAGTGGAGAATGTGTAAACTCCACAAAGGCAGTGACCTGAGGCCGGAATCGAACCTGGGTCCCTGGCGCTGTGAGGCAGCAGGGCTAACCACTGTGCCACTTTGCCACCCATACAGAACCAATTTACAAAAATAGTAAGTATCAATGTATTACAAACATGAACACTTGAAGTGACGTGACAACCTCATTGTTTGCCTGAAAACCAAAATTTGTCACAGAACATTCTTTTCCCTCCAATAAGAATCAAACCTGGATTAAGCAACCAAGGGTTTCTGTTCTGAGTAACTACATGATGCAAATTGTCTTTTTGTACAAAACTCAAGGATGGTAATGAGTTTTCAATATTATTACAAACTTTGGAATATTTTCCAAATGAGGTTGAAATGATTATAAGATTAGTTCCGATATTTTGTTTTTGCTGCATAGGCTGCTGCCATTATCTTATATTGGTATTGGCGTATCAGAACACAGTTAAAAATAGGTGGACAATATTTAAACATTTAGCTTTAAAACAAAATCTTAACACCTCTTGTGATATCCAGCTGTCAGCTTGGCTGTGTAGTAGAACTCTTGCCTTAAGTCGAAGTTGAGGCCCTACCGCAGGATAAGGGTATAATATCAAGGCAGAGGGAGTGCTACACGGTCAGAGGTGACCCCTTTCAGATCATACATTAAATCATGGCGCTAATATGGTGTCAACTTGCTGTTCAAGTGCACATGTAAGATGCCATAACACTATTCCAGGAAAAGTGGAGCATTCCTCCCCATGCTTTGGTCAACATTTATTTTTCAACCAAAACAGGCAATCTGGGTCACTTGTCTCTTTCTGTTTGACGAATCTCATTGCTGTTTGTGAAATCTTTCCAACTGCTTTAGCTGCAATGGCCATCCACATAACTATAATGACTAGGTTTCAAAGGTGAGCAATTGACTGTGAAGTGCTTTGGGACAGACCGAGGTTGTGCAAGTTGCTTTCCAAACCGAGTTCCTTCCTTCTAGTTTTGTTTTCCTCTCCCCAAAACGTTTCATACACATTTCCTGGAGACCAATAATGAGCATTTGCAATTCTGTGCATAGCAAGATGCGACAAAAACAGTGAAACAGAGAGCAGTTTTTTTGATGTTAATTGATGAGGGATGCTAGCCAAGGTAACAAGAGTTCACTCATCCGGAGGATGGCTCTTCAAATAACCAAGCATTCCCATAGCGCTGCTCTGCGAGTGGTAAACTGGGGCTTCACTTGGGCCTCGAGCCGCAAAACCTTTTGATTCAGAGGTAAATGTGCAAGTAAATGAACAAAGCTCATACTTAGAATCATAGAATAGAATCACAAGATTCTACAGCGCAGGAGGAGGCCATTTGACCATTAGGTCTGCACCAACCACAATCCCACCCAGACCCTATCCCCCTAACTCCATGCATTTACCTTAGCTAGTCCCCTTGACACTAAGAGAGAATTTAGCATGGCCAATCAACCTAACCCGCACATCTTTGGATTGTGGGAGGAAACCGGAGCACCCGGAGGAAACCCACGCAGACACGAGGAGAACGTGCAAACTCCACTGAAGTGACCCAAACTGGAAATTGAACCCGGGTCCCTGGCACTGTAAGGCAGCAGTGCTAACCACTGTGCCACCCTTGGTATATATAATACTTGGTATTACCTAATCACAAATGTCTGTCTGGTCTCCCTTCCGAATCTTTGCAACTTCCATTATATCCTTCAAGTAGGTTTCTCAACACAACATTAAGGTAATTTTACCCGGGCTTCAATCAAAAGCCTTTCAGTTCCAATTCAGGGTGCACTCAGCAATGGTTAAATTGCCATGAGGGGACTGTACTACAACCATAAACACTATGGTGCGTGGGTAGGAAGAAAATTGCCTTCTGCCTACATGGAACCTTTCCGAATTTAATTTAAAAAGGTATGATTTATGTATTGCAATGTGCAGCGCTGTGGTGTTGAGATACTCAAAAGTAGGAGTTACGACTGGGAGAGGAAATGAAGCAGAAAAATAAGCTTTAGCTCCTGGTAACTTTCCAAAAAGTAGGAAATAAAACACTTTGTATCAAGATTACACTTGGATGTGAAGAGAATAGCATTTAAAATGTAAAATGTATAAAAGAAGCCAGCCGGGATTCTTTGGTCTCACACGCCCCGCTACCGCTGCGAGTGAGAACAGAGAATTTGGCGCTCAGCCAAATCTCGGTTCATGGCAGCGGGACTGGATAATCCCGGCCTGAGGTCGGAGAATTCCAGCCATCGTGTGCTAATGTAATTTGCTACATTCATTACCCCTGCTCCAAAATACTCCCACTGGAAATAAAATATCACATGGTTAAAATACTATAATAAGGATTTGGTCGCATGCATATAAATATCTTCCATAAATACAACTTATTTCAGTTTAAAACTTCATTACATTACAGAATGTGGTCATCCACAACTGATAAGCATTTCCACTGTACAATTTGATCAATGATGTGGAGATGCCGGTGTTGGACTGGGGTGGGCACAGTAAGAAATCTCACAACACCAGGTTAAAGTCCAACGGGTTTATTTGGTAGCACAAGCCACAAGCTTTCGGAGCACTGCTCCTTCATCAGGTGAGTGGGAGTTCTGTTCACAAACAGGGCATATAAAGACACAAACTTAATTTACAAAATAATTTACAGAATTATTTTGCAAATTGAATTTGATCAATGACATGAATGAACTTTGATGAATTAACATGGGGCTTTAACTGTTGCCACTTGGCCTTTCTGCAAAGACTTATTAACAGGGCAATGTAAAACACAGTAAAGTTTATTTATTAGTCACAAGTAAGGCTTACATTAACACTGCAATGAAGTTACTGTGAAATTCCCTGAGTCGCCACACTCCGGCGCCTGTTCGGGTCAGTGCACCTAACCAGCGCGTCTTTCAAACTGTGGGAGGAAACCCACACAGACACGGGGAGAAGGTGCAGACTCCACACAGACAGTGATCCAAGCCGGGAATCGAACCCGGATCCCTGGCACTGAGAGGCAGCAGTGCTAACTACTGTGCCACCATGCTGCCCTCCCACCCCTCCCCGAGAAAGAGCAAAAGCTCTGCTACCACCATGCTGACCCCTTCCCCCATAGTATGGAATTAACACTTACTTGGCCCATGGGGGTTTAATCAAACATAGACGGACAAATAGACCCCAGGAATTTTGTGTTTACTCAGTCCATAGGAATAGAGGGATATGGACTGAGTAAGGGCAGAAGGTTTTTAAAAAAAGTTTAGTTAGGGCACCATGATTGGCACAGGTTTGGAAAGCCGAAGGACCCGTTCCTCTGCTGTACTTTTCTTTGTCCTTCTTGCCCACTAAGTCCATACTCAAAATAGCTAAGGAAATTACTGCTTATGCATTCAGAAGAGTCTTTTTAAACTGGGGTAATAAATGACCGTCACTGCTAAACAACCCTCCCTGTCGCAAAAAAAATAATTTTACAATCGTGAAGACTCATTTTCTCAGATGAAAATTAGGAACATTAGTACTGCAGATAAAAAAAAGTCTATCTATTCCCTCTCCTGTATTTTTCCATCTTTATTTTACTTTCAGAACACCAATTAAAATTTATATTTCCTGCCTTATTCTTCCTTGTTTGGACATTGCATGTCTCAATAAGGATTCTTCAACCTAATAGGTGAAGAATCTTGCTGCTGCTGCTCTGCTTGCAGAGCTTTAACTGCCCTGTAGAGGGCTCAGTGTTGGGAAAGTTGCCAGATTAGAAGAAATCTCCACTGACAAGCCAATAAAGTGCCTGCCAGCAGCTGTCAACAAAGTGAATGCTGTGTGACGTTCCACTGCTAAAAGCAGAATCCAGACCAGTATCTTTTTAGATTTTTCAGCCAAAAATCTATGTTATTTTAAGGTCTGCTAAAAGAAAAATCTTAATATATCCCCACAACCCCCTCCTCCAATTTAGACCACATTTCCCCTTGCAGAGCATTCATACCACAGAGCAGAACAGGAGTAACTTACAATTACAGACTCTGTGCTACTGCTTCCCGTTCACAAGTGCTTTTAATCAGAGTATATGCTCTCTCCCTGAAGAAGCACACCCCACTTAAAGTCCACAGCTTGAGTACAGGCTGACAATATCGAAGGGCTAAGCACCCTAAATGTGCGCGACAATGTGTTTGGAATAAAAAGAGAAAATGCTGGAAAACCTCAGCAGATCTGGCAGCATCTGTAAGGAGAGAAAAGAGCTGATGTTTCGAGTCCAGACAAAGGGTCATCTGGACTCGAAACGTCAGCTCTTTTCTCTCGTTACAGATGCTGCCAGACCCGCTGAGATTTTCCAGCATTTTCCTCTTTTGGTTTCAGATTCCAGCACCCACAGCAATTTGCTTTTATTATTAACATGTTTGGAATATTCTACTGTGCAAGTCAGGAATGTGGTCTATGACATTCAATAGTAATTAATATGAAAGCTCAAGGTACTGGAGTCTTGCAGGCTTGGAGAATGCCTTTTGGAAGGATTGAATTGAGACATTTAAGAAAGTGCCCTTGCTGCCACCTTATTAATTTTACCTGCGAGAATAACTCAGATACTGGCCATTGGCTACAGCCTAAGAGGTTACCGATTAATTTGAGGTGTTAGGTATGCTCAATAGACCTGGTTAGCTTTTGAGTTGTGTGCTTACACTCAGGAGATTGGCTGTTTCCTGTGCTGGAAATGCTTTATGTTGAGTCAATTTCTCGTTGATTGCATTGTAAATATTGTATGTGGCTTGTTGCCCTGACTGTATCTCGTCCATTGGTGACATTATGAGGAGGAGAAGCTGGAGCAATACAATTTTCTCCCTTATGGTCCTGTTCCTGCCTTCACACGGCACCATTCGTGCGCTATTTTGTCACTTCCTTGGAAATAAACTTTGGTTACACAACAAAAAGTGCGCAACGATCCCGTTGGGATTTAGCCAGTTTAAAGCAGTGCAGTGAGATCTAACATCTCACTGCTAGATTTCCCAATGCTTGCTCAATCAGGATTGCCCTGTGCAACACTGCACTCACTTCCAGTATCATGTGAAGCAGAGTATGAAGAACGCCAAATCCAGAAACATGTTAATGAGCCAGCCTGGCTGTTTCATCAACAATTGCCTGAATTGCTGAATACTAACCTGCCTCAGGTAGCCAAGAACGGAGATTGCTATGAAAAGTTGACTTGGTTCCAACCTTCCACCCTGGTGACTCATTATGAATGCCCAAAAGATGGATGGTTTGTGCACCTCTACTTTCTTGTCTACAGATGATTCTGAAGTAAAATGCCAGTGACAAAGCTATAGCGCTGAAAACATTTAACATGAAATCAATGCTCCATTTCTACAGCAGCATGTCAAAACAAAATACTTCAATCAATAAATTCTGTGAAATATAGCAGAATATGTAGGAAAATGTACTGACAATTCCGTACCAGCGCCAACCCACAAACCGCAATGAGATGAATGGCGTTTTCCAAAAGCTAATAGTGGTGGGTAGAAGAATGCAAGTCAGAATACTTAGGAACATCGGAATTAGGAGCAGAAGTAGGCTAATTCAGCCTTTCGAGCCTGCTCCGCCATTCAATCAGATCATGGCTGATCTCTCCCTGGTCTCAAACCCACCTCCCCACCTGTTCCCCATTTCCCTCTTTTAGTTCGAAATGTGTCTATCTCCCATAAAACATAGGAGCAGAATGAGGCCACTCGGCCCAGCGAGTCTGCTCCGCCATTCAATCATGGCTGATTTTTTTCTCATCCCCATTCTCCTGCCTTTTCCCCATAACCCCTGATCCCCTTATTAATCAAGAACCTATCTATCTCTGTCTTAAAGACACTCAATGACGGGGCCTCCACAGCCTTCTGCAGCAAAGAGCTCCACAGATTCACCACTCTCTAGCTGAAGAAATTCCTCCTCATCTCTTTTAGCCTGAGGCTGTGCCCTCTGGTTCTAGTTTTTCCTACTAGTGGAAACATCCTCTCCACGTCCACTCTATCCAGGCCTCGCAGTATCCTGTAAGTTCCAGAAGATCCCCCCTCCTCCCCCTAAACTCCAACGAGAAGAGACCCAGGGTCCTCAACCGTTCCTCATACGACAAGCTCTTCATTCCAGGGATCATTCTCGTGAACCTCCTTGAAACCATTCAAATGATTCAGACTCCACTGTGCGATGGGGCAGCAAGTTCCAACAATTCACCACCCTGTAAGAAGCAGTTCCTCCTTATCTCAGTTTTAAATACTGAGAAAGCTCTCCTCCTCGTCAAGAGGATCTTTTGTACCCACTTGAACCATCAGGTTAACAATCTGTATCTTACTCTAACCATTCATGCAAAGCAGGGCACCAACATGAAACTGCAGTGTCAATCTTGCTGGTAAGTTCATACCGATGTACAAGCCACAAACACACAACTCATCGAAAGAGGAGTTTCCCCAGCAACAAAAGGTTCATTTAATAGCCAAGCAGCACAGCAGTAGCCATTATTAGATTGTCAATCAGTTTCCCTCTGCTAATTATTGCAGTGAACTGTGCCAGCCTTACGTGTGATATGAGCAGACAAAATAAAGACAACAAAGGAATCAGCTTGCAGAGATTGACAAGGATGAGAGATTACGTTGCGTAACATATACTAATGAAGACTCTCTCCAGCGGTGTATTGGGGAAACATGAAATGCATGAGGTCATGTGTTAACTATACAACTTTTGGGGATGGATGAGAATTCATTGCCTTAAACATAAAACCAGCAAATGATTTAATCAAATAAACCTCTGACATGCGCTACTGCTCAGAACTTTCAAAGATTTGCTCCTAAACCTCTATCAAAAAGGCAATTCGTACATAAACGTCAGAAATATTTTGGATCAAATTTAAATCCTTCTTAGCAACATTCTTAAAAATAAAATACTTCACATGCAAACTGGATTTTCAGCAAAAGAAAGGCTTACTCTTAATACAAGGTCCCAGTGTAAGGAAACACTCAAATTTACAGTCAATAACTAAAACTAGTAACAGAAAATTCTTATGTATAAATATATCTCTCTTCGACAAGCTTATATCATAAACTTAATTGGAATTATACGCTTTTAGCCTATCATAGCTTTTAAAAGTAGGATGCAACGTTTCTGCAAATAGTTTTCCTAATTTCAAGACAAGAGTTACAACTGCAGAATGGATTTTATATCTAGAACACTAACTTTCACATCAGTTACCTGCTCATTCATGTGTAGTTTCTTTGCCCTTTTGACCAGCGTGTCCTTGCTGCACGGTAAGAAGGATGCCAGGTGTGCGTAGACCCCAGAGCGGGCCTGACTATTCAATTCGCGGGACTGGAGTTCAATACTGAAAGCATAAACACATCAACATTGATTTGGACTGCACAGCAAGAGTCTTGTTGAAATTAAAAACATCCAAATTCTCTCTCTAATGCAACCTCTTACCACGCTACACATAACCATGAAAAGCACGGCAGTTCAAACAGCACCAGTTTATTGACTGAACACTTTGCATCTCTGAACATGAAACTATCATTCCTCTGCGCTAAGTAACTGGATGACACGGGACCAGTTTTGCCATCTCATCAATGACATTTGTTATTTGCATCACCTAACATAGGTAGTACATTAGAACCAGAGAACCAGCACAGGAGGCCATTTGGTTCATCTGATCTATGCCAGTCCAGATGCCCTTTCTAATCCCCCTTCCTGCATCCGGCCCATAGTCCGGATGCAGGAAGGGGGATTACAGCACTTAAGGTATAGATCTAGGTACTTTTTAAAGAGTTTAGAGTCTCTGTCTCCACCACCAACTCGGCCAGCAAATTCCAGACACCCACCACCCTTTGTGTAAAATAGTTCTTCCTCATGTCCCCTCTACACCTACTGCCACTTATCTTGAATCTATGTCCTCTGGTGCTACAATTCTCCACCAAGAGAAACAATTTTATCCTGTCCACTCTATCTCTTCCCCTCATAGTTTTGTGCACCTCTGTCAAATCACCCCTCAGCCTTCTTTGTTCCAAGGAAAATAACCCCAACCTGTCCAATCCCTCCTCAAAGCCACACTTTTCCAACCCTGACAACATTCTTGTAAACCTAACTGTACTGTGCTCTGTTGAGACCATGGGGAACTGGATGGGGAATGTGATAGGGAAGCAGAAACATGGGCAAATTGCTCAGACCTGCTGAGATTTTCCAGCAAATTGCTCAAGTTAGCTCTCCTGGTGCCAGAGCTTCACAGGCTGGCAATGTGTATCAAGAATTCAGGTGGCGAGGGTAGCTGGCCCTGCACTATTCTAAGACGGATGGGCAGAAACTTGTATGGAACATGCTAATCTTCACACTGACATTCCTGATGCGAGAGGCTCTGTATTAATTCATAATAATTATCCCAGTTCCAAAATAACACCAACAACATTGGTTCATAGAACTCAGAATTCCTAAAGTGCAGAAGGAGGCCGTTCAGCCCATCGAGTCCGCACTGACCACAATCCCACCCAGGCCCTATCCGTAACCCCACGCATTTACCCTTCTAATCCCCTGACACCAAGGGGCAATTTAGCATGGCCAATCCACCTAACCTGCACATCTCCGGACTGTGTGAGGAAACCAGAGCACCCAGAGGAAACCCACGCAGACATGGGGAGAATGTGCAGACTCCACAAAGACAGTCACCCAAGGCCGGAATTGAACTCGGGTCCCTGGCGCTGTAAGGCAGCAATGCTAACCACTGTGCCACCGTGCTGCCCCAACTGTGCCACCGTGCCGCTGAGGTAGACTTGGGACTTGCCTCCTCACCGTGCGCAAGAGTAGAAGACTATGCAAACCACCACTAGCAAAATCTGCCAAGAAAGTGGTCAGGATGAAGCATCAGCAGACAATGAGCCAAACACTTGCCCTCAGGCAGAGCACAGGACATAATAATTGGATTTGACAAGTGGTAATATATATAGTTATATCAAGCTAACTTACCCTGGTTATAGGGATAAAAAGTTCAGTATTGCTGAATAAAGAGACATGTCGGAGAGTTTTGTCTTGCACTCATCGAGTCATTTCTCAAGAATACCAGGATAAAGGGAAAACAACAATTTGAACTGAGATAGAACAAAATACTGATTGGACAGAAAGTGGACTTCGATTGGTAGAGGCGTCGCCATGGAGAATACACCAGCTGATTTGACCAACCAAATAACTGCCAAGCATTGTTGAGATTTAAACCAGGCACTTGACTCTGATTGATCCAAGACATTGTCCTGGGGAATGAATCAGCGAAAGGCTGTCCATTATTTTGTTTCGCTGAAACAGATGCAATGTGTGCACAAGCTCTTTCAAGTAGTCGCCACAAACAGGATGCTGCTATCAAGCCAACAAGACATTCTTCCCATCACACAAATGAATAATGTGGTATATGAATTTCAGTGCCAGTGTGATGCTAGATATGTGGGCCATTTGTCCCAAATATATGCATTAAACAGCATATCACAGCATTCTGCCATTCAGAATGGGCAAAGTACAGACCATATCCAACAGTCCATGCTTACAACTCAAAACATTGTCCAACATTAGATGTAATTCCATGATTGGACAACATCGGCTAAATAATTTTCAGTGTGCGAAGAAATATGCTGACAGCCAATTTAAGGTGGTCAGTCAGGCCCACAGTGTGGCACATGTGTGTACTGGAAGCTATAAATATTAATACATAGGATCCAGTTCTTCACAGACAGAACACAAACACACATTATGCCTGTTTCAGCTAAACAAAATAAGTAACAGCCATTCGCTGTTTTATTCCCTGGGGCAATACCATGACCAATCAGGGTAAAGCTGCTGGTTTAAATCTCAAACAATGCTTGGCAGTTATCTAGTCAATCACTTCAACTGGTGTATTCTCTATGACAATACCTCTACCAGAGCCCACTTGCTGGCTTCTCTTCTCATACAGCATAAACTGTTATTTTCCCCTTATAATGGTATTCTTGAGTAGTGTTCCAATGAGTGCAAGACAAAAAGCTTTGACATGTCCCTTTTTTCAACAATACTCGGGTTTGTACCACCAATAAAATTATTAGACAGTTTGTTGTCTGCATCTAATTGAAGGAAAACCAATCCAAATGCTTGGCTGAGTGATTACACACATTTTGACAGGCCAACTTTTATTCAGCAGTTATTCCAGTTGGTCTGTCCACAAATGTATGACAAACAGACCAAACAGTCCAAGCACAATAAAATATATTTACCTTGAACAATTTAAGGTTAAAACAGTGTTTTTACAAAATTCTACTTCTAATTATTCATTCAAAACTATCAGAAGGTTCTGACAAGGGTCAAAGCTAAGCAATACTTCAAAATAGTTCAAAACCTTCAAGCTGTTTATTTGTCTAAATCTTTTGCTCAATTGGATTCATTTTGCATAAGAATGATTTTAGCCTAATTTCTACAGAAGTTAGGATTTCCAGCACAGAAACAGGACAATCAGTCCACGAGTCCATGTTGGGACTTGTGCTCAACACAAACCCTCTCCCCATCCTACTTCATTGAATCCTATTTGCATATCCCACATGCACTTGTCCGGTTTTCCCTTAAACACATCGGTGCTTTTTGCAGCAGCTACTCAATAAAGAACTTTCTCCGCCCCCTCTCCAAATTACTTAATTACATTAAAAAGTAACAAATCTTTTACCGATACTTTCCAAGTAAGAAGTCCCACAATACCAGGTTAAAGTCCAACAGGTTTATTTGGAATCACGAGTTTTCGGAGCAAAAGCTCATGATTCCAAATAAACCTGTTGGACTTTAACCTATTGAGACTTCTTACTGTGCCCACCCCAGTCAAACTCCGGCATCTGCAGATCATGGCTATCCCTTCTAGTCTTGGACTCCCGAACAAGAGGAGGTGATGGCCTAGTGGTGTTATCGCCAAACTATTAATCCAGAAACCCAGCTAACGTTCTGGGGACCCGGGTTCAAATCCTGCCACGGCAGATGGTGGAATTTGAATTCAATTTTAAAAAAAATCTGGAATTAAGAATCCACTGATGACCATGAAATCATTGTTGATTCTTGGAAAAACCCATCTGGTTCACTAATATCCTTTAGGGAAGGAAATTTGCTGTCCTTACCCGGTCTGGCCTACATGTACATGTGACTCCAGAACCACAGCAATGTGGTTGCCTTTCAACTGCCCTCCAAGGGCAACTAGGGATGGGCAATAAATTCTGGCCCAGCCAGCGACGCCCATGTCCCACGAATGAATTAAAAAAGTGGACACATCTTTTTAACATCTGCCCTATCAAATCCCTGAACAATTTTAAGGGCCTCCATTAAGTCACCCCTATTCTAATGCAAGGAGCTACATGTTTTTTGAAAGACAGTCAATGTTCAGTGGATTATACTTACTTTAGCAGAATATTATTGACATCTTGTGTGAAGAATTTCTGCTTCCCCTCTCCTTCTGAGGCTTTGGCAGCCTACAAGACAAGAATATCATCAGCTTTTTGTCGTAACTTCAGGTCCCTTCTAAAGCCTATTTTAATTGGATTAAAGAGCTGCAGTTCTTGATGATCTTCAGCACCAGTTTGTCAAAAGCAAAACTGAATGGCAACCAAGTACTACAGAAGAAGAAAAAAAAGTTCAATTCAATAGCCTCCTGGCCACTCCACTTTCAAAAATAATCTTAAAAGATATCAACCAAATTAAAAAAAAATACCCCATAATGATCAATACTAATAAAAGTTAACTTTTTTGGGGGAGTCAGTCAATGTTTTCAGTTATAAAGAACCCATATTTAAGTATATAGTAATTGAGTGCAATAATTGTGAAGTAAAAAAGTAAAGTTTATTTATTAGTGTCACAAGTAGGCTTGCATTAACACCGCAATGAAGTTACTGCGAAAATCCCCTAGTCGCCACACTCTGGCACCTGTTCGGGTACACAGAGGGGGAATTTAGCACGGCCAATGCACCTGACCAGTACGTCTTTCGGACTGTGGGAGGAAACCGGAGCACCCAGAGGAAACCCACACAGACATGGGCAGAGTGTACAGACTCCGCACAGTCATCCAAACCGGGCATTGAACCCACGCCCCTAGTACTGTGAGGCAGCAGTGCTAACCACTATGCCACCGTGCTGCCCCACTGTATTCAGGTGGTGGGCATTTAGTGGGGAAATTCACATGTTTTCCTGTAAATAAGAACAGTGGTTGACTGTTTCACTCAAAAAGAGTATAAATAGGAACAGGCTGAAACTGTAGTTAAGTTTGGAGGTGTATGTTTGTGGGTCTCTGTATATAAAAGTTTGTAAATTGTGTAAAGACTGGCTCCAGTTCTATCCCTCACCACCTAGTTTTCTGGATCAGAACATAGTTCATTCTGGATTAATTATTTGAACATTGCGTGCAATTGATAGTTTCTGAATTTATGAAACATTGGTTGTAAAGTTATGAAAGTATACCTCATACAGTCCTGCACAGCTGGATCCCTCCGTGTTCCAGGTTTAAAAAAAAATATTCAGAGACTAGATTGTTAACATTCCCCATTTCAGTTCACTGGCCACAAACTTACACAACTTCAAAAGAATTCTTCACTCCAAATTTAAACTACTTTCCTCAGAAATAAATCGAAGCCAAAGCATTTTGAAAGAAAACCCACAGAACCCATGCCAGCCAATTTTACATGTCTCTGTATAACTGAAATGACATTTCCATCCACGTTAGGCAACCTGAGTACAAACATGGCTTAAGATGTTGCACCTCGATTTTGTTTCCTGCCCAGACAGCATACTTGACCTGCGGTTTAGTTATCATTGGCAAAACTTTCTTTCAATGATTGAGAAAAAAAAACATCTACTTAAGAAATTCTTCAGAACTTAGGATCTTGACTCTGCAATCTTCTTTTAGTCTATTGCCCTTCACTTGTCTCCAGTCTTTTGCATGCTTCATCAGATTGTAATGTTTATTGGATCTTTGTTTAATTACAAAATACATTTTTTTAAAGAGAAAGTTGTCAACTTGTTTTGTCAAGACACACTTAAGTTTTTAATGGTCAAGCAGAATTAGAAAATGGAAGACAAGTGGAATCAGAGAGGGGATATGGAGAGCTCCATTTGAGAGTCAACCAAATTGCTGTGGCTCTGGAGTCACATGTAGGTCAGACCAGGTAAGGACAGCAGATTTCCTTCCCTAAAGGACATTAGTGAACCAGGTGGGTCTTTCCAACAACGGTTTCATGGTCATCATTAGACTTTCAATCCCAGATTTTTACTGATTTCAAATTTCACCATCTGCCGTGGCAGGATTCGAATCCAGGTCCCCAGATCTTGCTTCGGCTCTCAGGACTACTAGTCCAGTAACAATATCACTAGGTCACGACCTCCCCAAATGGAGGGAGGGAAATAGATAGATACTGGAATGGAGTGAGGACAGAAGGGAGGATGGAGGGGGAAAGAGAACTCGAATACTTTTATGGGCATGGTGGTGGAGCAAGGATTAGTACCAAAAAGTTACTGAATTTTACTTTAGTTGATTGGCTTGCACGACCATGGAGTTTCAGTCCAATTTAAGATACTGATGGATTAACTTTGGAACACCAAGACCACTCACCGTTATACAACAGATTCCCGCAGCAGAGTATACAGTGCACAGTGAAACCATTAGAATACTCTCCCTGTGTTTTGCCTCATTAACTCTTAGAGTGATATTAGCCCAACTTACCACAGAAACGCTTACCCTTGGCATTGGTTCCAGCATGAAATATACTTAAGGATGGGTTAGACTTCACACTAAAACAATTCAAAGTTGGCTTATTAGAGGTTTGGCCAGATTTCCTGTAACCAGTGGCCCAGTCTGATTACCACCTCATTCTTACTATAACAAATTGTAACATTTCTCAATGACTGAACTATCTTGCTTGCAATCAGTGGAATAAAAGGAGCTGCTCCTTCCTGGTTATGACTTTCTAAAGTTCTCCAGATTTTAGAACATTCCAAGTGGATTGAAAGTTAACAAATGGAGCAGTGCTATAGAAGAAAGGATGGAGCGTGAAAACAAGGTACGACAGGTCAGTTAGCCTGACATCAATCATTGGAAAAACAGTGGAACTGTATTGTTAATGACATCTCAACAATACACTAAGAAAATCAAAGTATGATCAGACACAGTCAACGTTATTTTACAAAAGAAAAATGTGTTCGACAAGATTATTAGTTTTTTTGAGGATTTAACTGGGAAGGTAGATAAAGGGAAACAAGTAGATGTAATATACCCGGATTTCCAAAAGGCATTTGATAAGGTGCCACTCAAAAGATGAATACGTAAAATAATGACTCATGGAGTTGGGGGGTAATATATTAGCAGGGATAGTGGATTGATTAACGGATAGGAAGCAGAGGGTAGGGACAAATAGGGAATTTTCAAGTTGGCAGGCTGTGACTAGTGCAGTGCCGCAAGGATCAGTGCTAGGCGTTCAGCTATGCACAATTTATATCAAGCTGCAAGGCGACATAGACAGGCAGCAGGGTGACAGATGGAGCATAATGTGCAGAAGTTGGTGGTTTATGCACTTTGGTTATGAGAATAGGAAAGCAGATTTTTTTTTTAAAATGGTGTGAAACTTAAATGCTGTTGTTTAGAGAGAGTTGGGTGTAACTGTACATGGAACACAAAGCTAACATGCAAAAATAGCCAGCAACTTGGAAGGCAAATAGCATGTTGGCCTTTACTGCTAGGGAATTGGAGTACAGGGTTTTTTAAAAAAATGCGACAAGTGTACAGAACTTTGGTGAGGCCACATGTGGAACACCATTATGGTCCTCGTGATTAAGGAGGAATATAGAGGTGGAATACCAAAGGTCCTGGGATGAGAGATTGTCCTATGAGGAGAGGCTGTATAACTTTTATTCCAGGAGTTTAGAAGAGTGAAAGGTGATCTTGCTGAAACATACGAGGTTCTGAAAGGGCTGAATAAGACAGACATGGAGAGCTGCTGTCCCTGAATGGGAGTGTGGGGGTGGCAGAGTCTCAGCTAAGGAATCATAGAATCCCTACAATTCAGAAGAGGCCACTCTGCCCATCAAGTCTGCACCGACTCTCCAACAGAGTATGTTACACAGGCCCCCTTCCCCACCCTATCCCTATAACCCCATACAAGACATTGGTAAGGCCACATTTGTAATACTGTGTACAGTTCTGGTCACCCTATTATAGAAAGGATATTATTCATAGAAATCATAGAAACCCTACATTACAGAAAGAGGCCATTCGGCCCATCGAGTCTGCACCGACCACAATCCCACCCAAACCCTACCCCCATATCCCTACATATTTTACCCACTAATCCCTCTAACCTACACATCTCAGGACACTAAGGGGCAATTTTAGCATGGCCAATCAACCTAACCCACACATCTTTGGACTGCGGGAGGAAACCGGAGCACCCGGAGGAAACCCACGCAGACACGAGGAGAATGTGCAAACTCCACACAGACAGTGACCCAAGCCGGGAATCGAACCAGGTCCCTGGAGCTGTGAAGCAGCAGTGCTAACCACTGTGCTACCGTGCCGCCCCTGGTTATTAAACCAGAAAGAGTGCAGAAAAGATTTACTAGGATGCTACCAGGACTTGATGGTTTGCGTTATAAGGAGAGGCTGGATAGACTGGGACTTTTTTCTCTGGAGCGTAGAAGGCTGAGGGGTGATCTTATAGAGGTCTATAAAATAATGAGGGGCACAGATCAGCTAGATAGTCAACATCTTTTCCCAAAGGTAGGGGAGTCTAAAACTAGGGGGCATAGGTTTAAGATGAGAGGGGAGAGATACAAAAGTGTCCAGAGGGGCAATTTTTTCACAGAGGGTGGAGAGTGTCTGGAACAAGTTGCCAGAGGTAGTAGAGACGGGTACAATTTTGTCTTTTAAAAGCCATTTAGACAGTTACATAGGTAAGATGGGTATAGACGGATATGGGCCAAATGCGGGCAATTGGGACTAGCGTAGGGTTTAAAAAAAGGGCAGTGTGGACAAGTTGGGCTAAAGGGCCTGTTTCCATGCTGTAAACTCTATGACTATTTACTATGGCGAATCCATCTAACTTACACATCTTTGGACTGTGGGAGGAAACCGGAGCACCTGGAGGGAACCCACGCAGACACGGGAAGAACATGCAAATTCCACACAGGCTGTCACCCAAGGTTGGAGCTGAACCTGCGTCCCAGGCACTGTGATTCAATCAATTAGGATAGAGATAGAGAGAAATTTTTCAAAGGCTGGTGAATCTTTTGAACCTCTGCACCAGAGGGTTGTGGATATTCCATCATTAATCACCTTTAGAGCGGAGATGGACAGATTGCGAGCCTCTCAGGAAATCAAGGGAAATGAGGTAGAAAAGCACCCACACACTTGCTGAACGTGGAGTTTGAGGGGCCACACGGTCCATTTAGAACATAGAAAACAACATAGAAAAAATACAGCCCCAACAAGCCCTTCGGCCCACAAGTTGCGCCGGTCATGTCCCTACCTACCTAGTCTTATATATAGGTTTACCTAATAGAACATAGAAAATTACCTAATAGAACATAGAACATTTCTGTTCCTATTTCTCATGTTCTTGTGAAGTTGGATGGTCAAGGGAGCAAGAGGTGGGTCTCCTGGACCAGAGGAGCTCAGAAATGGGATGAGAGGGGGTAGGAGAAAAACGAGAGAAAGGTGTGAGTTCAGGGCTCGGGGCAGGATGAACATTTGGCCTGGTGTGCTGATAGAAAGGAACAATGCAGCAGAGGCAGCCAACTGAATGGTCTCGACCCTAAGAACAACAAAGTCCACAAACTTCTTGCACTTATTGTTGGAGGCGAGGGTGGAGGAGACAGGGGAAAAAGGGTGTAAAGATGATGATTTCCAGCAGGGAGAGGAAGCCGGGAATATCTTTGTATTCCAGGATAAGTGAACAGTTTTAACCCAGCAGATGAAGACTCGATAATGCTTTATGTGCCCCAGCGATGGATGCCTAAACCAGATGTCGCTCAAGTTTGCAACTCTTGGAATAGCTTCCATTAAAACCATGTGTCCTATGTGCCTGGAAATCCAGCCCTCAAAGCCTAGGCAACTCAATTCAATTTCTTACTCATTATTTCAGTCCTGTACAAATTTTGTGGACCTGGGGGGTTTAGAGAGTAATATTTGTGCCTTGCTGATGGTTAAATCCTACTCAAACTACCAAATCTGTTAGGATCAGCAGCTTGAGATATTGCCAAACTTAACTTGAATGTTACATGTCACCCCCTATGACAGAAAGCTCGACACTTTTTATTAGGATATCTTCTACCTGGCGATTACTTTATTTTCCTGTGGTACATGTTTCAATTTGAATCTTACCTGTGTCAACTCTTTAATACGTTTTTCTAGTAGTGCTGGAAGTCCTTCGGGCAATGTAGGAACCTGCTTAGGCATTTGTCCCGCTGTTGAGTACTGTAGTACAGGCAGAGGGTCACTGCCGTCATCAAAGTCATTAAGGGGACTCCCTGGGGGAGAGTCATTCAGAAGACGTTCTAAGTCAATTTCCAGCTCTACAGTGCTGGCCACTTTCAGAAGATCACTCTCGTTAGCAGATCCAATCAGTGAAAGCAGAGGGTCCGAAACATTAAGGTTTAGAGAGCTGTTATCAGTTTCGAGAGGGGTGCCTGCCATAGTTTGAGAGATGGGCACATTCTTCTGGTCCTCTCGTTTCTTCAAGGCTTCTTTCTCCATCTCGAATTTTTTTAACATCTCTCTCACACCCAAGGCTCCCATGTATTTTTTCTTTTTCTTTTTATCTTCTTTGTGAACGTTCAGTGGCATAAACCTGATTTTAAAAACAGCAAACATCACGGATAAGCAAAAATAAAGGACAGTCTGAATGCAAATCAGTGTTTCAACTAACATCTCCATTTTGTAAAAACATGATCGATTGGAGGACCGGTGCACTTGCATTAATTAAAATCCTCATCAGTTCAGGATCCATCAAGTTGTAAGAAGTAGAAAGTCTACATTTGCAGCACTTGCAGTAGAAGTCCTTTTGAGGTACACTTGTGCTTTCATTCAAGTAGCGTCATAGAGGTTTGCAGCATGGAAACAGGTCCTTCGGCCCAACTTGTCCACGCCACCTTTTTTTTAAACGCCTAAGCTAATCCCAATTGGCCGCATTTGGCCCATATCCCTCTATACCCATCGTACCCATGTAATTGTCTCAATGCTTTTTAAAAGACAAAATTGTACCCGCCTCTACTACTACCTCTGGCAGCTTGTTCCAGACACTCACCACCCTCTGTGAAAAAACTGCCTCTCTGGACACTGTGTATCTCTCCCCTCTCACCTTAAACCTATGCCTTCTAGTTTTAGACTCTCCTACCTTTGGGAAAGGATATTGACTATCTAGCTGATCTGTGCCCCTCATTATTTTATAGACCTCTGTAAGATCACCCCTCAGCCTGCTATGCTCCAGAGAAAAAAGTCTATCCAGCCTCTCCTTATAACTCAAACCATCAAGTCCGGGTAGCATCCTAGTAAATTTTTTCTGCACTCTTTCTAGTTTAATAATATCCTTTCTATAATAGGTTGACCAGAACGGTACACAATTCTGGTCACCCTATTATACCACATAGCTTGAAACTTTAAATGCAATGACCCTGGCAGCGATGACGGGGCATGTGACATTGGAGAATTCTGGCCAGTGTTATGTGTAATTGTTTTTGGACCAGCTTTTCAGTGTAAAATTGTTTACTCTATAGGGATGTCAGTATCCTAGTATGGACAAAAATTCTAGTATGGAACTCTTCGGGGTCACTTTCTTAAGATGATCGATAGGATGACCGGTGTACTTGTGTTAATTAAAATACTCATTAGTTCAGGATCCATAAAGTTGTATGAAGTAGAAAGTCTACATTTGCAGCACTTGCAGGAGAAGGTACACTTGTGTTTTCATTCATGTAGCTTGAACACATGTGGGGTCCAACCAGTCCATGATGGTGCTCATGCTCAACTTGAACCTAGATTCCCTACAGTGCAGGAGGAGGCCATTTGGCCCATCGATTCTGCACCGACCACAATCCCACCCAAGCCCTATTCCTGTAACCCCACATACTTACCCTGCTAATCCCCCTGACACTGAGGGGCAATTTAGCATGGCCAATCAACCTAACCCGCACATCTTTGGACTGTTAACCTCCTCCCACCTAAATCTACCATTGTAACCCCCTGTTCCATTCTCCCTCATATGCTTGTCCAGATTGTCCCCATGTGCATCTGTATGATTTGCATCAATTACTCCCCGCGTCCCAGGGGTTTCTCTAATCTTGACATTGTGTTGGTAAGGGACGGACAGTAAAGGCCATTTATAATTGCTCCCCAGTCTCCCACTCAAATTATAGCCAGTTATCTAGAGAAACCCAAGGGACTTTCAGGGTCACGCATCTTAAAATATGGAGAAGTAACAATTCCTAAAAATACCAAAATAAAAGATTCAATATTTGCAGATCATCATTTTTGGAACACTTCAACATTCTTACTTGTATAAAATGCGGCCACTATTTTCTGCTGAAATCAGTCTTTCTAATAAAAAATGCTTTTTGACATTTTGGATGGCAAGAGGCTTCAAAAACTCCTTTCACTTCTGAGTCCTGCCTCAAACACACTACACCGATGGAATAAAGTTTTTCATTTTTGTTCACTCAAAACTATACAAAATATTACGAAAAAAGCAAATCACTGTGGATGCTGGAATCTGAAACAAAGTCAGAAAATGCTGGAAAACCTCAGCAGGTCTGACAGCATCCGCGGAGAGGGGGAATAGAGCAACTCGAAATGTTAAGCTTCTGTTCTTTCTCCACAGATGCTGTCAGACCTGCTGAGATTTTCCAGCATTTTCTGTTTTTGCTGTACAAAATACGAGATGGGTACTCGGAACTTTGTACTTAACCAAATGCTATGCATCACAGATTAATATCAGAGACAGAATTCACTCCGTCTCTTCCCAGTATCAAGTTGAATTTTAACCAATTGAGTTGGAACTGGGGGGTATTGCAGTGGCAACAAACAAAAAATCAGGAGAACATTTTGAGATTTTTTTTTGTTGCCACTGCAATACCCCCAGTTCCAACTCAATTGGTTAAAATTCACCTTAATACTGGGAATAGACGGAGTACTAAATTCCGAGTACCCATCTTGTATTTTGTACAACAAAAACAGAAAATGCTGGAAAATCTCAGCAGGTCTGACAGCACCTGTGGAGAAAGAACAGAAGCTTAATATTTCAAGTTTGGTCATCCTGACTCGAAACGTTGACACTATTCTTTCTCCACAGAGGCTGTCAGACCTGCTGAGACTTTCCAGCATTTTCTGTTTTTGTTTCAGATTCCAGCATCCGCAGTGATTTGCTATTTTATAATATTTTGTATAGTTTTGGTATAGTTTCAAATGAGTGCAACAATTCATACTACATACAGGAGGAAAGGCTGCTGATTGGTTGGCAATTCGACTTTGATTGGCCAAGGCATTGCCATGGAGAAAGCAACCAGGAACTACAAGTGCCCAGGTAATTCAAAGAGACACAAGACTTCAACATATTGCTTTTGTTTGCAGAGAATGGATCCCTGGCCTATGTTGCTTCTCGCAAATGCAAATGAACCACAATGAGTTTGACTAATCATCTTAAATTGGTTGCTCCGTGTAGGTATTAGCACACTCAGGATTGCTCAGCAAGTGCTGCCAAATCATGGAATCATCTCAAACAGTGGACTTTTGTTCCGAGTTTAGCAAACACAAGCTTGCTGAGTGTGTTCGGGACTCTGTCTATATGAATACTTGAAGGAACATGTTGCTTGTGGATTCTCTTTCAAATGTAGAAACTCAAACCGCCATATGACTTACCCAGCCTGTTTGGAAATTTTGGATTTTTGAGATTTCTTCTCTTTCTCATGTCCATCTTCTTTTCTCCTTTTCTTCATCTTCTCATTACTTTCTTTTAATTTTCGTTTCTATTCAAAAAAGACAAATATCAGGACTAAAAACAAAGAGGTACTAGATAGAGTCAACATAACTGAAATCTACCCAAATTATTCTTTACAACGAATGCAGATTGCAACTGGAAAGTGATTTTAATTAGCTTTTCAAAGTTTACAGTATTCATCTGGTTTAGGTTAAATTGACTTTGAATTATGCACCCCATAACATGAAAGCACAAATTTTACTGCGTTCTTTATACCGCTGACAGCTCTGATCTTTGACAAAATTGGTTCTAAAAGTTTTCAGCTTCTTAAAAAAAACATAGGTGACTCAACTTCTCAAACGTCTGCAGTGCACATGGTGTAGGGACACCCTCAGGTGCTGTTTAGGAACGAGTGGCGGGATTTTTACCCAACAATCGTGGAAGAGCAATGACACAATTGCAAGTCAGGATGGTGTGCGACTTGGGGAGGAATTTGCAGGTGGTGGTGCTCCCGTGCATCTGTTATCCTTGTGCTTCTAGGTAGCAGAAGTCGCTGGATTGTCAAAGGAACTGTGGCAATTTGCTGTATGAACTGCTCTCACTATGCACAGTGATGGTGGGAGTAAATGTTGAAGGTGGTGGATGGAGTGCCAATCATTTGGTCTGTTTGTCCTGGATGGTGTGAAACTGTCTATGAAGCTGTGCTTTTTATAATTAAACCAGCCAAGGAGCCAATGCCCAGGAGGCCCCGATTGCCCCCCCTTCACTCCAGCGGGATCAGGCCCTGTTAGCGGGGAGCAACTGTATTTCCTGCTGGTGTGAACCACTCCGGTGGGCGTGGGGGGCGGCAAGATGACGACGACACCACACACACCCTATCGGGGTGGCAATGCATGCGCGAAACCTGCAAATCGACCGATGCGACAATCTGCGCTAAAACATTAATGCAACGGGATGGGAGGATTGCGGCCCAGATATTTATTGGCTTCAGATTTCACCATCTGCCATGCTGATATCTGAACCTGCGGCCTCACAGCATTACCGTGGGTCTCTGGATTGCTAGTCCAGTGACAATACCACTACATCACTGCCTCCACTGCAGCAGCTGCAGATGGTTGGGCCTAGGGTACCCCGAGCACCCTGAGGAACCCTCACAGCAATGTAATGATAATGAAAGAAACGCTAAAGCCTATAATTACAGAAACAAAGCTCCTGACCCAGGAGTAGCTGTATCGCTGTAATATAATCATTCCACAATAATAAAAGCACGATTTACACACTTAAATATAACAAATAATATAATATATTATGGTCACACTGTTGTTTCTTTTACTTTTCTGTCTTATTCATACATTTTAAACATTCTTGTCACTGTTTCTACTTCGACTGATACATGGTATTGTTTTTAAAGATTTTCCACAAGTTAAAACTATCTAGGTTTCACCGTGGGCAGCACGGTGACACAGTGGTTAGCACTGCTGCCTCACAGCGCCAGGGACACGTGTTCAATTCCAGCCTCAGGTGACTGTGTGCAGTTTGCACGTTTTCCCCGTATCTGCGCGGGTTTGCTCCAGTTTTCCCCCCACAGTCCAAAGATATGCGGGTTGGGTTGATTGGCCATGCAAAATTGCCCCTTGGTGTCAGGGGGACTAGCAGGGTAAATACGTGGGGATAGGGCCTGGATGAGATTGTTGTTGGTGCAGGCTCGATGGGCCGAATTGCCTCCTTCTGCACTGTAGGGATTCTATTTCCTTCCCTACATTGGAGAATGAGTTTGGGGAAAACAAACTCTTGGTGAAATTCATAGACAAATAATTTACTCAGTCGAGATAAACTGATGTCAGACAAATTAAAATTACAAGCAGCAAACAGGCTAAACAGTTGAGATCATGTGGAAGATCTCACCGACCCCTCCCACTCTCCTGGGATGCGAGTCTGTTATGGATAGCACATGACTCAGAGCCACCATTATCTCTTTAACTGCTCTAATCTTGTTTGACTGCTCGGAGGTACATTTTCACGTTTAACAGAGAGAAACTGCTGAAAATATATAGAAAGACAAGGATCTTCTGGCCGGGCGACAACAAAAGTCCACATTACAGAAACAGAGGCAGCAAGAAAGGGAACAGAGAAAATCAACCCATCGCTGAGATCAAAAGGAGAGAAAGAGAAAAGAAAAATTCAGAAACTCTTCTTTAGTTAACACAACAGACCACAGCTCGTCAGAACACAGACAGGAAATTGATATTTTTGACAGACCAACCATATAATTTGGGAACTATGTCTCAGGGCATACCCATAATACTGTGTGCAGTCTTGGCTGGGCAAGTGCTCATTATAAACAGGCAATTAAAGACATAGAAAGCATATGACATGGATTCACCAGCACGATGCTGGGAATGATTAATTTTAAAGGGGGTGTCTTGGATTAATGCCTCGTCTGAAAGATAGCGCCTTTGTGCACTATTCCTCAAGTGCTGCATTGATGTTTCAGCCTGGATAGCGTGCTCAAGTTTCTGGCTCGAGACTTAAACCGTGGCCATCTGATTCAGAAGTAATAGTGCAAACACAGGGCCAAACACAACTCTTAAAATATATTAAATATACTTTTAAATATCTGAAACAGGAAAAAAAAACCCCAACGAGAGCATAGATGATGGATTACTCTCGCAAAGAACCAAATAGACATAGTCATTACTATGATTGCCATCTGTGCTCTAAACCTTTTAATAAATGCTTAAACAAGCATCTTTTCAAAAGGAAGAATATCAAACAAGGAGTGGGGGAGGGGGGAGGCAGAAAAATGTGTTTAAAGCAACTGGTTTCCAGCTGAAGACATAGCTTCTCCTTCTACAGGTGAGGAGACATTTCTCCACCCAAAGAGTGGTGAGCCTGTGGAATTTGTTACCACAGGAAGTAGTTGATGCCAAAACATTGAATCGTGAACATTCAAGAGGCATTGGATTTTGCACTTGGGGCGAACGGGATCAAAGGTTATGGGGAGAAAGCAGGATTAGGGGCTACTGAGTTGGACGATCAGCCATAATCGTAATGAATAGCGGAGCAGGCTCGAAGGGCCAAATGGCCTCCACCTATCTTCTATGTTACACGGTAACTTGTACGGTTCTGTCTAACGTCAAAATTGATCAAATACAATCCTGCCGGAAATTCTGGAAGTTTTTCTCTTAAAATGTCAGATTAGACTTAATGACATTGGAAATCCAAAGTTGCGGATATACGAGAATAAATCACCTACAGTGTATGCAGCACATAGCAATTCAGTTTTGTTCCCCCTCACCTTTGGAGACTTTGTCTTTTTCTTGTCCTTTATAAAATCGTCATCCCCATCTGATTCAGATGCTTGGCGGAATTGCAACGTTCCACTATTGATGTAAAAGCCACCCAGCTTGGTGGTCAAGGAGGCTGGGACTAGTTCATCGTACTAGAACACCACAAAAGGAAGGAAGGTGTTAGGTGCGATCGTAAAGGACAAGACACACTGCTGAAAGGTGTACTAATGATCTATTCCAAGGCACAACTTTTTAAATAGCGTTTGGACTCGGCTGACCCAAGGAAAGATTATTTGCTGTCACTAACTTTCTGCAGGAGGCCGAGTGTGCCATAAACTGCAGGACTGCTGAAAAACTCTAATGAAATCATACACCATGACAATGAAACTATAGCTCATGAAAATGCTGAAATCCCTTAAATTGTTCTGCGGCAAACAACACACTTCCAGCCAACTGTTAAATAATACATAACCAACCATAAAATATTTGTTTGGTTGTCTTATCCATTCACATGATTTACTTTGCTGGATAATTTTGCTTTTTGTTTCTGCTCCACGAAACATTTTTTGATATCTCTCTCTGCCAACTGTTGGTATTCTGAGACTGAGGATGATGATAAATGCACTGGAATGGAAATCCTTCCCTTGCATTGTGGCTAGATGACAGCAAGACTCAGTGATAGAGGAAAATTTGTTTTATAACAAGGCAGAGGGATAATTCCCATTTTATAATCTATTTTAATGCCAAAACTACTATCAAAAGCAACACTAGCACTTCCAATCAGGCACATTACGGCATTTTGTGGCAGGGTTGGAGTTTCTAAAATATTTAAAGTATTTTTGTAAAAAAACTTTCTTCCTGGTAAGAAAACTCAGATGTCTAGCTCCTGCTCAAGAGACCAGCCATTTAGTTCTACAAGTAGATGCACTTTTGAAAAAAACTGAATAGAATCATAGAATCCTACAGTGCAGAAGGAGGCCATTCGGCCCAGCGAGTCTGCACCAGCCACAATCCCACCCAGGCCCTATCCCCACAACCCCATCCGTTTACCCTAGCTAATCCCCCGACATGAAGGGTCAATTTAAAATGGCCAATCCACCTAACCCGCACATCTTTGGACTGTGGGAGGAAACTGGAGCACCCGGAGGAAACCCACGCAGGCACGGGGAGAATGTGCAAACTCCACACAGACAGTGGCCCAAACCAGGAATCGAACCTGAGTCCCTGGCGGCGTGAGATAGCAATGCTAACCACTGTGCCACCCTAATGATAGCTTGATGCCAAATTATCGTTAATTTTGAAATTTAGCACGGAGTGGTTGCTGCTCTGCACTTTACCAGCAATGAAATTCAAACTGGCATCCAGACCCAGAAAAGTACCAATTCTTTTTTTTATAAGCAATGCCTGAAGTAGTTAGCACTGCAGCTTCACAGTGACAGGGACCCGGGTTCAATTCCGGCCTCGGGTCAGTGTGTGTGGAGTTTGCACATTCTCCCCGTGTCTGTGTGGGTTTCCTCCGGGTGATCCGATTTCCTCCCACAGTCCAAGGATGTGCGGGTTAGGTTGATTGGCCATGCTAAATTGACCCTAGTGTCAGGGGGATTTGAACGGTAAATATGTGGGGTTACGGGAACAGGGCCTGGATGGGATTGTGGTCGGTGTGGACTCAATGGGCCGACTGGCTTCCTTCTGCACTGTACGGATTCTATGATTAACTCAGTACTGACTTTTCCAATTCTGCCGCGGTAGATAGCGGATTAAAATTCAGCTTTATCCGCAAAACCCTTAATTAATTTGCTGAAATTATTAGCTGTGAGAGAGAGGACAGAAATCATTCCAAGCCAATCAATTCAAACATAAACATTTAGCATGATTGGTTCTGTTGAATTTAACAGATAGGTATTTAAATTATGACTAATTATTTCGATGCTTTGTCTTTTGCAAATTCACGAGAATACCTCAAACCTCCAAAAAGATTTAGATAGAAGCTACACAAGCTATTTGGCTGAGCTAAATGGGGGAAAGACTAAACTACATTATTTTCTGTTATAATGATGAAAAAAACAACTTCAATAATTATTTCAGAAACTGTTATGCTACTATTCACCCAGTTAAATGTTTTGGCACTTAAAGTCAAAGTTGAACGAAGTACTGAATAATCTTTGGAATTCAGTATCTGTGGAGAAAGTAAGTTTAGCATTTAAGCTTATTTATTAGTGTCACAAATAAGCTTACACTAACACTGCAATGGAGTTACTGTGAACGTCCCCACACTCAGGCGCCTGTTCGGGTACACTGAGGGAGAATTTAGCATGGCCAATGCACCTAACCAGCACATCTTTCGGACTGTGGGAGGAAACCGGAGCACCCGGAGGAAACCCACGCAGACATGAGGAGAATGTACTGACTCCGCACAGTCACCCAAGCCGGGAATCGAACCCGGGTCCCTGGCTCTGTGAGGCAGCAGTGCTAACCACTGTACCGTCCCAGTCAAAATTTCAGGTCGACAAGATGAGTGGCACAGTGGTTAGCACTGCTGCCTCACAGCGCCAGGGACCCGGGTTCGATTTCCGCTTGGGTCATTGTCTGTGTGGAGTTTGCACATTCTCCCCCGTGTCTGCATGGGTTTCCTCCGGGTGCTCTGGTTTCCTCCCACAGTCCAAAGATGTACGGGTGAGGTTGATTGGCCATGCTAAATTGACCCTAGTGTCAGGGGGATTAGCGGGGTAAATATGAGAGGTTATGGAAATAGGGCCTGGGTGGGATTGTGATTGGTGCAGGCTCGATGGGCCGAATGGCCTCCTTCTGCACTGTAAGATTCTATGATTCTATGTATTATTTTGCTTCCTTGGGAAGAAAAAGAGGATTCTGTGAAAGCACAGCGTTACCAACGCATAAAAGGCAAACTTTTAAACTTAGCGAATGAGCAGAGACCCAAGTCACTAAATAGAGATGGCGGCAAAAGTAGAAAATGCCATAAAAAGTCAACTGGAGCTGCTTTTTGCAACATAAAAGGTGCAGGACCGATTCACGATAATGTTAGGGTATTGAACAGTTACAACTTTGAAGAGAGACTGTTGTCTAAAAGCAAGATTAAGGGTTGACCTGGATTATGAATGAATGGCCATGCTAAGGTTAGAAAGTTTCATGTAGTCAGATTGTTACCATCACACTGAGCACCAGAAACAAAAATAAAAAGAAAACCGAGATAAGGATAATTAAAGGAAGGTTTGACAAAATGCTGAGTGTGGCTGGAATCTAAAACTCTCTGCTGCTGAAGTAAAGCCTCCAAAAAAAGGATCCGAAGATTATTAAAGAGAGTGGATATCTGAGCAAAGGCTAGGTTTTGACTAAGTGGCTTTTGAAAGGGAGAACACTAGCAAAGACTGCAGTCGCCCAAAGGACTGAATCGCTCATGTTTTCATGCTTCCTTTTGCCCTCATTCCCTATTCCAGCTTAAAGGTTAGAGAGCTGCCATGGGAACCATATATACTTGAATGATGTGTTGGAAGACTTTGTTCAATTATTTTCCCTGAAGTTGTCCTGGATCCTGACAAATGTTACGTTACCCTCGAGGCTTCTTCACAAAAGTCACCATTCTGCCTCCTCTCCATTCATGTCCTATGATGCACTGCCTTCTCTCAGCGTCGATTTACATCTGCAGCGCTGCAGGTTCAGGGATTACAATTTATATATTGGTTTTTCCACTCAAAAACCTATCACCCTACTCCAAATCTCTAAGAAGCTGGCTTCATGACCCAAGCATAACTAATGTACCCAATCAGTTGAAGTTGCGAGCCAAGGTCTATTAATAACATAGAAACTAGAAGCAGGAGGAGGCCATTCGGCCCTTCGAGCCTGCTCCGCCATTCATTTTGATCATGGCTGATCATTAAATTCAATATCCTGATCCCGCCTTCCCCCATATGCCTTGATCCCTTTAGCCCCAAGAGCGATATCTAATTTCTCCTTGAAATCACACAATGTTTTGGCCCCAACTACTTTCGGTGGCTGCGAATACCACACATTCGCCACTCATATTAACAAGCCCCAAAACCTCTCTGCTCCTTAGGTGCTTGGTGATGGGTTACATGAGCACAGCAATATCTACAAACTATGCACATCAAGCATGGACCTGCACGGCCAGTGACCATGTAAATGTACCAACAAAGAAGCAATTATATGTACTTTGGGACAGGGCTGCCTTGAATATACGCCACATTATCTGTCACAAACGGAGACTCTTTGGGCTTTTACCTTGTTCCTCGGAACCAAATATGCCAATTTTTAAGCCAAATCATAATCACATTCTTACAGCTAATCTTATAAAAATAATTCCCAGTGTAGTTTTGAATATTCTGTTCATTTACATTCAATGCTTTCCCAGCTCCCTGCCAGATGGGAGCATTATTCCTTGTTTAACTGAACATGAAAAGCAGCCAGTACAACATGTTCAATAATATCACCAAGGCAATGCAGTGTTCCAACTATAGAAACAGTTCTACAATTCAAATTCCACCACTTACAGCAATGCGATTTACCGATACATGTAATGGCATTAATATCAAAAAACAATTTTGATTCTTGTTAGTTGGCCTTGAGCTGTTTTGTTTTACAATTATAAAGACTACCCGAGAGGACAGCTCAAATATTACCTCTGCTTTTCCAAGGAGTACAGCTTCCTCAGCCTTTACTTCCTCTCAGGGTTGTTTCTACTTTGTGTTTTCCACTGAGAAAACTCAGTGAAAAGGAGAGAAAATCTGAGGGCATAGCCCCTGGACAATAAGGCCGGAAATTTTACTGGCACACCCGCCCCCAATTCTGGGGACGGACGAGGCTCGGAGAAGGGCATGTTTTGGGGCTGAGGCCAACGGAGGCCTCAGGCAGGATCGTACGAACCTCGGGCAGATGTGCTGGTAAAATTCCACCCTAAATGTGCATTTTACATTGTAGAAGGGAAGTTCGTCGTAAAAATGTCATTCATTAAATTCAGTGCACCTTAATGGGGTATGAACCATGAGTAAACACAGTTATTTCTGTCCAAAATAAACAGAGCAATTAAGACACTATTTTGGAACATTGAGATTGACTTTAACACAAATTGTTCACGGTTATTGGCCAATATAAGCGATTTGCCCATTTTAATCATTGATGTTTTTAAGTGAACCAGGAAACGTGACCATGATATACTGATTACGCCAACCGAGCTTTCTTTGCAGAACCATTTATTCTCTTTTGCCATCTGTGCCTTCTATCAAAGTTTATATAGGTATCAATGTTCTCCCTCACCTAGATAACTAACATTATACATGTTTTTTTCACACGCAACTTCAAAGCATCTAGGTTCAGCAAACTGGATGGTCTCAGGCTCTTTCCATAATAATGAGGGATCTCTTTCCCTTTCAGGCTATATGGTACACCGTGCACAGAAAATGTCCAACTACCGACATGGAAGAAAAAAATGTTAAAATGTCTCACACAGGTACAGAAAATACCCGGTGGCACCAAGACTAATAACTCTTGCAAACAGCATCACTTCTCAATATACTTTAGCCTCGCTTTGTGCGCAAAACACAAAAGCAAATGTCACACAATTATTGATATCTTGAAGCAAGAAGCAGAGAGCCTGGTACACATCATTAGAAGTATTTATTTTCACAGAGCAGGGCAAAGAAAGACAGAACTGGTCTCTGCATATGCATGTATGTATCTATTCTTGCCGATTGTTCAATGGAAGGGTTGAAATTGCATTTGTTGCCAGAGGAACAGAAAGGACGAAGGGAAGAAAGGAAAGAATGAAAGACTTGCATTTATACAGTGCTTCTCATTTCCTCAGGATATCGTAAAGTGTTTCACGGCCAATGAATTACTTTTGAAGAGTGGCCATTGTTATTTATGGATAGTACTCGTCAATTGTGTTTACTTACAGCTTCTGAGTTATCTATAAATGGGTCAGTTTCATCGTATCCGTAACCCATGTCGATAAGATCTTGGATACGATCCTTCCTTCGCTTCTTTGGGCCCTAAAATGTAAAAACTATACATGAACAGACATCATTAATTGTACTGGTGCTATTTATTTACTCAGTCTCCTACTCCAGTTCCATGCAGCTAAGGCAAGGTCAGCCTTCCTACAGATTGGGTGGTGGCAAATGTAATCCCCCCGCCCCCCCGATTTAAAAAGGGAGTGAGAGAAAAAAGGGAGAGCAACAGACCAGTTAGCCTGACATCAGCACTGGGGGAGATGCTAGAGTCTATTATAAAAGATGTGATAACAGAACACTTGGAAACACTAACGGGATTGGACAAAGCCAGCATGGGTTTATGAAAGACAAACCATGTTTAACAAATCTAATGGAGTTTTTTTTGAGGATGTAATTAGGAGAATAAGGGAATTTCACAGTAACTTCATTGCAGTGCTAATGTAAGCCTTACTTGTGACGAATAAACAAGCTTTAGATAAGGGAGAACCAGTGGATGTGGTGTTTCTGGACTTTCAAAAGGCTTGAGAAGGTCCCTCATAAGAGGTTCGTGGGCAAAATTAAAGTACATGGGATGGGGGTGTATTGGCTTACATTGAGAATTGGTTAACAGACAGGAAACAGAGGGCCCTATTTTACCATTTTGATTCCAAGTGCTGGGCGGACTTGAAACTGGGAGCGTTTCAGATCTGACTTTCAGACCCATTCTCAGGCGCCCCCATACACACACTGCCCGAAAAAATATCAGCAATTCCGAATCGTGCTGCAGAAGCCTGTGGGCGGGGCTTAATGTGCCCAAAATCCTGCAGCTCCGATCAGAGCCTCCAACTGCACATGTGCAGAAAAAAAAAGATAGAATGCGGTTCCCCTGCCATATCCCTCCCGGGCCGGATAGTGCCACCCCCTGGCTCCCACAGACATTGCCCACCCCCACAACATTACTGACCCCCTTATCCCTCCGCCACCCAGACCGATCGCAGGCCCCTCTCCCCTTCCCCCCCATTGATCTCAGACAGAGTGGCAGCTGACCCCCCTCTTCCCCCCACTGATCTCGGGTAGAGTGGCAGCGGACCCCCCCCTCCGATCTCAGGTGGAGTGGCAGCAGACCCCCCCGCTTCCCCCCCCCCCAACAGATATCAGGCAGAATGGCAGCAGACCCCCCCTTCCTCCCACTGATCTCAGACACAGTGGCAGCGGATCCCCTCTTCCCCCCACTGATCTCAGGCAGAGTGGCAATGGACCCCTCCTTCCCCTGCCACCGATCTCAGGCAGAATGGCAGCAGACCCCCCTCTTCCCCCCACTGATCTCAGGCAGAGTGGCAGCGGACCCCTCGCTTCTTCCCCACAGATATCAGGCAGAGTGGCAGTGACCCCTCCTTCCCCTCCCCACTGATCTCAGGTGGAGTGGCAGCGGACCCGCCCCCTTCCTCCCCACTGATATCAGGCAGAGTGGCAGTGACCCCTCCTTCCCCTCCCCACTGATCTCAGGTGGAGTGGCAGCGGACCCGCCCCCTTCCTCCCCACTGATATCAGGCAGAGTGGCAGTGACCCCTCCTTCCCCCCCCACTGATCTCAGGCAGAGTGGCAGCGGACCCCCCTCTTCCCCCGCCACTGATCTCAGGCAGAATGGCAGTGGATCCCCCCTTCCCCCGATCTCAGGCAAAGTGGCAGTGGACCCCCCTCTTCCCCCCCCACTGATCTCAGGCAGAATGGCAACGGACCCCCCCCCCTACTGATCTCAGGCAGAGTGAAGGAAAATTTTCTTCACTCAAAGGGTAGTGAACCTGTGGAATTCTCTTCCGCAGAAGGCTGTGGAGGCCAAGTCACTGAATGCATTCAAGAAAGAGATAAATATTTTTAGATTTTAATGGCATCAAGAAGTGAGAGAAATCAGGAATATGGCATTGAGACAGAGGATCAGTCACGATCATACTGAATGGTGGAGTAGACTCTGAAGGCCAAATGGCCTACTTCTGCTCCTATTTTAACCTTTCTCTACTAAGGTCTGAATGATCATCTTTGGCATCAAATTCAATCTCTTCACCAAGTAAATGAAGTGAGCCTTTGGCTTAGGGTAGCACTCCCACTTGAGTCAGAAGATGCAGGGTTTGAACCACATTCCAGTCCTGGTACGTGGAAACCAGAAGTTCTACCTCTGATTTATGGGTTGACGTCTAGCTGGAGACTTGAGTTTAGTGAGGGCGAGTGCTACCCTCCCCATCCCAACACTCAAACGTATGGCTTGTGACAGCCCACAAAAAGGCCTCCGGACTGACCATCAAACCATCTGGTATGATATGGTTACAACCATGAGAGGAGCGATCACATCACCAGTTGTTGACCTCTTTCACGACCACACAGTATTCTCCAAGAGAAGATTGTGAAAACATTAAAGTTAAAGTTTATTTATTAGTCACAAGTAAGGCTTCCATTAACACTGCAATGAAGTTACTGTGAAATTCCCCTAGTCGCCACAGTCCAGTGCCTATTCGGGTCAATGCACCTAACCAGCACGTGTTTCAGACTGTGGGAGGAAACCGGAGGAAACCCACGCAGACACGGGGAGAACGTGCAAACTCCACACAGTGACCCAAGCTGGGAATCGAACCCGGTCCCTGGCGCTGTGAAGCAGCAATGCTAACCACTGTGCCGCCCAGTTGTTAAGTTGATTCGCAGGGTGATTAAAGAATAAATATTTTCTGTCACCAAAAACACGATTGCTACAATTGCCGGGCACCACAACCACAGTTTGCTAAAAAGGTTACTGGCCGAAATTGACATTTCAAATATTTAAACACTGAATACTTGAGCAGTAAGCACTGAACTCCGTGGGTGTTTAACATGATAAGATAGCCAGTGCATGCTCCAGAAAGGAGTTACTGTACTTTTGGTGCAGTAATGTGGCATTCAGTGAATTCAGAACAGAGGCAGGTTGGCTGATGAATACGTTGGGAAGTGAAAGAAACATTCACCTTGTTATTGCATTAACCGGAAGGTTCAAAAAGTAGACGTGGCAAGGATTAAATAAATGCATCAACTATAGCATTGGGAGGAGGGAAGACAGGCTAAAAAGGCTGCTGACAAGGGATAAGCACATGTGTCTATTGTGTGATCTTGAAAGTTAAACACAGCAGTTTCAAAAATAATCCATTGCAAATGAACCATAAATATTCATTCCCTATTGTGTTCTATCAGCCCAGTTCAGTTTGTCCATTGTGCTCCCCAATCATGGAATCTGCCATTCTGTGCGGTTTCAAATGTAGGGGAAGAAGCCTATGACATCAACTTACAATCTGACGATCTTCAATAGGAGTCTCGACTTCCATTGAGATGTATGTCAGGTGTGAGATTTTGAAACCAATCCCATCGGATTTTTAAACTTTAAAACACGCTCAATATTAAAAGACCATAAGATATAGGAGCAGATTTAGGGCATTCGGCCCATCGATTCTGCTCCGTCATTCAATCATGGCCAATAAGTTTCTCGACGGCCTTTTCCCCATAATCTTTGATTCCCTTACCAATCAAGAACCTGTATATCTCGGTCTGAAATACACTCAAAGACTTGGCCCCCTCTGTGGCAATGAATTCCACAGATTCACCACCCTCTGGCTGAAGAAATTCCTCCTCATCTCGGTTCTAAAGAGTCGTCCCTTTGCTCTGAGACGGTGCCCTCGGGTCCCAGCCTCTCCTACTATTGGAAAGTTCTTCCCCACGCCCACTTTGCAAACAGGGCTAGTTGTGCAGCAAAATAACCTTTTGTATGAAGTAGTTATCTGTTTAATGATGTAAATATCAAAGATGTGAGGTTTATGAACGAAAGAAATGAGCAGGACTCACATATTTCTCTTCAAACTTTTTAGCCAAAGCCTCAATTTCTTCTTCCCTTCTGTCATCATTAAACGGAGCGTCAAAACGCTTAGCCACGTCTTTCTAAATTAAAAAAAAGCCAAAATCAGTACCATGTAATGTATGGAACACAAAAATAACTGAGGGGTTCTTCAACTTCCACTTTCCCCTGATTTCCCCATTCTTCACATATTCCTTACTAAGAGGAGGATGCACAATACTGCTCTAGAACGGGCCAATAGGAGGTACATGTAGCCTTCGGGCATTGTAGGGCCCAACCCGCCAATAACCTGTAGGGAGGATGTTGCTCACACTAACCGATTGCATGATCTTCATCTAAAATCTTGTACAAGCACTGTATTGTGTATGCACCCTGACAACACACTGAGGTGCTTTAAATTTCAAAGTAAGGTGCAGCATACAGGGGGGTACTCCTATTGCTAACCATGAGATCTATCAACCAGTACAGTACCTACCAATCCAAATGTTAGATGTATGCTAGCAGATAACATCAAAAGCCAATGGAAATGGGACTATATTGGTTCTTCCTATCATACACAAACCGAAACATTGGTTTCTGAACAGTTCTCCTGGATAGGTTTCCATGAAAGGAATAGCGAAATGAATCTGTTCATAGTCTACACAATTACACATAATGCTTGGGATAAAAATTTTACTGTAACACATCAACATGTTCAGATCTACTGGGGAGCGGTGGCATAGTGGTATTGTTGCTGGACTAGTAATCCCAGAGACCGCAGGGTACTGCTCTGGGGACCAAATCTCACCACGGCTAATGGTGAAATTTGAATTTCATAAAAATCTTCAATTTGATTTGTCACATTTATTAATATACAGTGAAAAGTATTGTTTCTTGCGCGCTATACAGACAAAGCATATCGTTCATAGAGAAGGAAAAGAGAGAGTGCAGAATGTAGTGTTACAGTCATAGCTAGGGTGTAGAGAAAGATCAACTTAATGCGAGGTAGGTCCATTCAAAAGTCTGATGGCAGCAGGGAAGAAGCTGTTCTTGAGTCGGTTGGTACATGACCTCAGACTTTTGTATCTTTTTCCCGATGGAAGAACGTGGAAGAGAGAATGTCCGGGGTGTGTGGGGGTCCTTGATTATGCTGGCTGCTTTTCCGAGGCAGCAGGAAGTGTAGACAGAGTCAATGGATGGGAGGCTGGTTTGAGTGATGGATTGGGCTTCATTCACAACCTTTTGTAGTTTTTTGCAGTCCTGGATAGAGTACAAGCCATACCAAGCTGTGATACAACCAGAAAGAATGCTTTCTATGGCGCATCTGTAGAAGTTGGTGAGAGTTGCAACTGACATGCCAAATTTCCTTAGTCTTCTGAGAAAGTAGAGGCTTTCTTAACTATAGCGTCGGCATGGGGGGGGACCAGGACAGGTTGTTGGTGATCTGGACACCCATTTCTACTTTGTCCCCGTTGATGTAGATGGAGGCATGTTCTCCACTGTGCTTCCTGAAGTCGATGACTATCTCCTTCGTTTTGTTGACATTGAGGGAGAGATTGTTATTGCACCAGTTCACCAGATTCTCTCTCACATTCCTGTGCTGTGTCTCGTCATTGTTTGAGATCCACAACGGTGGTGTCATCAGCAAACTTGAAAAGAGAGTTGGAGGGGAATTTCCCACACAGTCATTGGTGTATAAGCGCTGAGGACACAGCCTTGTGGTGCATCGGTGTTGAGGTCGATCGTGGAGGAGATGTCGTTGCCGATTCTTACTGAAGTCTAGGGTTTAAGTCTAAGATCCAGTTGCAGAGAGAGGAACCAAGCCCCAAGTCACGAAGTTTGGAGAGAGTCTCATAAGAATAATGGTGTTAAAGGCTGAGCTGTAGTCTATGAATAGGAGTCTGGCATTGGTGTCTTTGTCATTTGGGTGTTCCAAGGTGAGTGTAGGGCCAGAGAGATGGCATCTGCTGTGGACCTGTTGCGGCAATAGATGAACTGTAGTGGATCTAGGTAGTCGAGGAGGCAGGAATTGATTTGTGCCATGACTAACCTTTCGAAGCACTTCATAACGATGGATGTCAGAGCCACCGGATGATAGTCATTAAGGCACCTGCCTGGCTTTTCTTTGGTACCAGGATGATGATGGTACTTTACACAATTACAAATAATGCTTGGGATAAAAGTTTTACTGTAACACATCAATATGTTCAGAACTACCAGAGAGGCGCGGTGGCGTAGTATTGTCGTCGCTGGACTAGTAATCCCAGAGACCGCAGGGTACTACTCTGGGGACCTGGGTTCAAATCTCACCACAGCAAATGGTGAAAAGTGGAATTTAAAAGTCTACTGATGACCATGAAACCATTGTCATTGTTGTAAAAACGTATTTGGTTTACTAATGTCCTTTTAGGGAAGGAAATCTGCTGTCCTTACTTGGTCTGGCCTACATGTGACTCCAAACCCACAGCAATGTGGTTGATTCTTAAATGGGGAGGTGATGGCCTAGTGGTATCACCACTAGATTATTAAACTCAGAAATTCAGCTAATGTTCTGGGGACTCAGGTTCAAATCCCGCCAAGGCAGATAATGGAATTTGAATTCAACAAAATAAATCTGGAATTAAGAATCTACTGATGACCGTGAAACCATTATCGATTGTTGGGAAAACCCATCTGGTTCACTCATGTCCTTTAGGGAAGGAAATGTGCCATCCTTACCTGGTCTGGCGAACATGCAACTCCAAACCCACTGCAATGTGGTTGACTCTCAACTGCCCTTGGGTAATTAGGGATGGGCAATAAATGCTGGCCCAGCCAGTGATACCCACATCCCATGTGACTCACCTGCTGAAGGAGCAGCGCTCTGAAAGCTCGTGATTCCAAATAAACCTGTTGGACTTTAACCTGGTGTCGTGAGACTTCTTACTGTGCCCACCCCAGTCCAACACCGGCATCTCCCCATCATGATTAACTATGACTAATAGCTAGTGTGCAATGTACGTACACTACAAATCAAGAACAGTAGACTCAAGATCCACAAAATTTCCACTTTATCCATAATCTGCAGTTCTTTGATATGCAAAATAAGCATGCTGAAGAATATAATCATTTTCCACTGTTCATCTGCAGTGTTCTTGCTTTTCTGCTGGGAACATTAATTTCCAAAAGGCAAAGTTTACGACTTTACAATTAATCTCATGAAAGTGTACAGCTGAACAGCTGATAGAGAATAAGGGACCTGGTGTATCAAATGTACAGTCATGCAACAGCTATGAAACTATCTGTGGTCTGGACAAGTGGTCTTTCTTCTACTATGCATGTATTAGTTTCCCTCCAGAGTTGAAGAAACCATTTACAGCATTACCCGCATCACGCAGTAAGCAAAGTAACCATTCTGTACCTGCAAGATTCTATAAACTAGAAAAAGTGACCAGGGGCAAAGAGCAAAGTTTATTTTTACCCTTCTCTTCTATTTTAAGTATGTGTGGGAAACGTGTGGATGAATAGATTTTTTTAAATGATCAAAATAAGAAACAATTTGCATTCAAAAATCCATAAATTCCACAAAGGAACATTTAGTCATTATCATAAGCGCAAGAATTAAATATTTTGTTCTTCATATTTTCCGCGCACGCGCACACACTACAGAAACAGTAGAACAGTTTGCACAAACACCCAGTATCCAGATACCACATGAATCACTGCTTACCTCTTCCAGTATGGTATCTCAAGTGCCAAGAGCCAGAGGAACCAGGGAATTTATGCGCTGAGCACATATGCCAGTTCATCACTTAGAGGAGAAACAACCACTCAAACTGGGACTGCTTCCAAAATGTTTTTAAGGCTCAACATTAAGGTCAAAAGACCAGTTCAGCAGTTTGCAAGAGTCACTGACTTGATATCTCGCTCTGTGAAAAGCGAGTACAGCTATATAATATTCTTGACCGCGGAACGCAATGAGCTGTGTTAGTGTTAACAGTTGAGATCAATACGGCTTTATTTACAGGGTTCCATCTGAGGGATCAGCATTCAGCTCAAGACCCGAATGCTGCCAATCTCTCTCGCTCCCTCTCTCAGGATGTCAAAACAACCAGATAGAACCAATGCCTAGATTATATAATATAAAACATATCTTAACATCTAAACAGATGGGGGTTATCATTTTGTTCTCTCCTTGAAATGCTTTTAACTCTTTAATATCCAATGCATCAAGTAACACACAGGTCCAATTATGCGCAAAATTCTATATACCAACATATAACAAATAGCAGCATGTGAACTGAAAAAATTAATGCAATGCCAGAGTTCCAATGCCAAGCAGAATCAGACAGCTTCTTGCAATCTGTGGCTTCATCTGACTCCCTCAACTGGGTTACTAGCTGAATTCACTTAAAAATTCCCATCTTCTTTCATGCGTACCCCATCACCAGTAGCTGCTTATAAGTTTGCAATACATTCAAAGCTCTCCAGTGTAATAACTCATTTTAAACACCCAACAAATCAGAATGCACAAAAGAACACTCATTATTCCCTGCTGCTTTTTCTGACCTTGAAATAACCTTGATAGGTTGTTGAGATAATGAGAGAAGCCAAGCAGCAGAAATCCAGACAAACTTTCAACAACAGTCTCTTAATTAATCTCAAGACTTATTTTGACCACTTCTCCATTGAGACTACCTAATCAGTGCTATTAAAGGGATAAACTGGGTTAACATGCAACAACAGCCTTTACATAATGCCTTGAATGTAAAAAATGCAGAACACATCTTCTGAAGTGCGTTCTCCATTCCCAGCTCACTCCTGATGAAAGAACACAGGGCGGCCCGCAGAAACATTTCAAAAATACTCTGATAGCTGACTTGAATATTAGCTTTGACCTCAACAGCTGGGAAGAATGTGCATTGTACCACCCATAATGGCAAGCTCTGCTTCAGGGTCTAGCTGGTTTTGAAGCAGGGTGGATGAAGGAGGTGGAAGGCATGAGAAGAAAAAAGCTCAAGAAGTTTAAAGTTTATTTATTAGTGTCACAAGTAGACTTACATTAACACTGTAATGAAGTTACCGTGAAAATCCATCCCCTAGTCACCACACTCCAGTGCCTGTTCGGCTACACTGAGGGAGAATTTGGCACGGCCAATGCACCTAACCAGCATGTCTTTCAGACTGTGGGAGGAAACCGGAGAACCCGGAGGAAATCCAGTCAGATACGGCGAGAACATGCAGACAGTGACCCAAGCCAGGAATTGAACCCGGTCTGTGGTTCTGTGAGGCAGTGGTGCTAACCACTGTGACACAATGCCGCCAAGGTGTGTAGCCCCTTATCAACCATGGGCTGACCAACTCACTAACAGACAAATGACTGACTGCTGATGGGGAATACGAATTTTGGGGTTTTTTTTGTTCCTTCCTTAGCCTTTTGCTTTCCCCTTTTCACGTCATTTAGAGTCATAGAGGTTTACAGCATGGAAACAGGCCCTTTGGCCCAACTTGTCCATGCCGCCCTTTTTTTTTAAAACCCCTAAGCTAATCCCAATTGCCCGCATTTGGCCCATATCCCTCTATACCCATCTTACCCATGTAACTATCTAAATGCTTTTTAAAAGACAAAATTGTACCCGCCTCTACTACTACCTCTGGCAGCTTGTTCCATACACTCATCACCCTCTGTGAAAGAATTGCCCCTCTGGACACTTTTGTATCTCTCCCCTCTCACCTTAAACCTATGCCCTCTAGTTTTAGACTCCCCTACCTTTGGGAAAAGATGTTGACTATCTAGCTGATCTGTGCCCCTCATTATTTTATAGACCTCTATAATATCACCCCTCAGTTTCCGACGCTCCAGAGAAAAAAGTCCCAGTCTATCCAGCCTCTCCTTATAACTCAATCCATCAAGTTCTGGTAGCATCCTCGGAAATCTTTTCTGCACTCTTTCTAGTTTCATAATATCCTTTCTATAAGAGGGTGACCAGAATTGTACACAGTATTCCAAGCGTGGCCTTACCAATGTCGTGTACAACTTCAACAAAACATTCCAACTCCTGTATTCAATGTTCTGACCGATGAAACCAAGCATGCCCAATGCCTTCTTCACCACTCTGTCCACCTGTGACTCTACTTTCAAGGAGCTATGAACATGTACCCCTTGATCTCTTTGTTCTGTAACTCTCCCCAACGCCCTACCATTAACTGAGTAAGTCCTTACCTTGCATGGACTTCAACCACACCCCCTCCCTGCCTCTGTCTGCTCTCTTTCTCCCCCTCTACTCTAGGACGGCATGGCAAGTGTCTTTCCTTGCTGCAAAGGACCATCATTAGATTGGGATGTAGAAAATCACAGTGGTGTGTTCTTCAAATTGGAATTTTAAAAAATATGGATGTCAAGCCAGGGGAAGAGAGACTAAGAAATCTGACCAAACGTTGGGTCTTAAAGGAGAAAAATGGGATGAGGCAAAGGAACTTGGCAGAGAATTCTAGAACATGAAGTTGAGTAATTGAAGATGTGACTATCAATGATAGTGTGAAGGAGGTTGAAACCAGAGACCAACAGAGACCTGAAGCAAGTTACAAATAGGACATGGCCTTGAAAGAATTCAAACGTGGAGAATAATTTCAAATTTGATAAATTGTCACACAAGCTGCTGCTGTTGGTCTGCAAGAGTGGGGGTGAGGGATGATGGGCGAAAAGGATTTGGTATGGTTGGGATAAAGGCAGAAGTTTAGCTAAATTGGTTTTACAGAGCATGGGATACAGCCATTCATTGACTCCGTCTACACTTCCCGTTGTCTCGGAAAAGCAGCCAGCATTATCAAGGACCCCACACACCTCAGACATACTCTCTTACACCTTCTTCTGTCAGCTAATCTTTCTTTACATCCTATCTGTAACTGCAGCACTATATTCTGCACCCTCTCCTTTCCTTCTGCCCATGTACTCTATGAATGGTATGCTTTGTCTGTATAGCGCGCAAGGAACAATACTTTTCACTGCATCCCAATACATGTGACAATAATAAATTAAAATCAAAGCAAAGTATTGGGCTAATTGAACCTGGGAGGTGATAAAGGCATGGATGAAATTTTCTGGCAGATGTGATGAACATTACATCTCTGCACTCCATTAGCAATACCATTCAGATATCAGCCAGTTAAAACAAACTATTTGTATGATCGCTTCATTTAGGGAGTAGTGAATGTACGCTAGCATAATTATCAAAGGACTAAAGAGCAACTCAATATTACTTTAAACCTCACTCATTATTACTGTTCAGGGTCCATATGTTGGTTGTTACTATATTGAAGTTATTCAATTTTGTTTTGACTATCAATCACCAGTCTTAGAATAGATTCACAGGTCATTAATTTTTATAACACATTCTCCTGATCTGTGAAAGCTGCTATTTATAGTGAGCATCTTTTTTTGTCCTGCCAGTTAGAGCCCCAAACATCAAGGTTGTGAATACTGTTAAAGAATACAATTAGCCTCATTCAGTCAGTTTTGTTTGACTTTGTTGGGAAACAATGTCCACACAGGATCTTCAATATAAACTGTACGATTAAGCTTTGAAGTCGTTGTGCATTGAAGTGTAATTGTCTTACTGGGACTTGATGTAAACGCATACATTGATTTAATTCTGAGCAACACTGGCTTAGCTAGTTAATCACATACTAATTCCAAAGAGTAATCGTACAATGTTGTATCTCAAATAAATTCCCTGTTAAAATTAACCCCTTACACAAATACGGTTCTAACAAAATGTACTAGAGAAAGCGAGGACACTATGTTTCGTTTTAGCAAAATAAATCAATATTGAAATCATAGAAGAATTACTCAATGAATATTGGTAAACATAAAAATGTAGCTCTGTAAATGTATCTGGAATTGAAATGCTAATTACTAATTCAGTCTAGTGAATTTATTTTGCGTCTGTTACTGCAATCATGGATATAAATGTGATAATTGTGGTGAAAACAAATATGCTAAACAACCACAATCAATGAGAAACAATGGGAAAAGCTTAAAAAGGATGTCCTGGGGAAGGGGAAGAGAGGAAGGGGGAGGGGGTGAGAGACAATGATAGAAGGAGTGTGAAGGTGAGAGGGAGGAAGTAAGCGGGAACAATGAGGAAAGGGCAGAGATCCATATCTTAGAATTCAAGCAATGAGATGAGCATAATTTCACACTCAAACTCAAGTCGTACTTCTGAGTTTACTGTGTTGTATTGTTTTTTTTCCATTCTTCTAACTTGCATATGGGAAATAGTTGATCTTCAAACATGTCATTAATCAAACACGAGGACAGAACATGCCTCACCACCATTGTGAAGGATGCAGCATTCTGCCACATTCCCCCAAAGAACATTTCTATTCACGAACTTGAGAACAGTGATCGTAAACCACTTGGGAGAGGGGGATAGCGAAGACCTAATCTTGGCTTATAATGAAATGTTTATTTCACTTCCCTCAAGGCAAATTCAATGTTTCTTCACAACAAGGGGCTAAAGAGAAATCTATTAATCCATGTTTGCTACATTTCCTTCTGTTTTCCTGTGAGAGCAGTGTTTATCAGGTTAGCACAATTTCTGTAACTCTCAGCTTGGTATCTGTGCTAAAAAATGCATGAAAAATCATGGGACCAAACCATTGTAAAAATCACTTCATGACACAGCATGTTAAAGCATCACTTGACATTAAAACAAATTAAGAAACAAGTTACTTGAACTCATGTAGTCCAAATCTAATACTGCAAATTATGAAATACTGAACTTTTATGAAGTCAAACATAGATCACATTCCTGATTTATTTAGTGTGCAAGAGTAGAGTGAAGAATAAAGCAAACTCCTGTCCAAGAGGGTATTGAAATTAATTTTCAAAATTGATTTTGTCTATTTTAAATATTTCAAATGTTCAAGTGAACATTTGATGCTAAACCCAAGCAAAATTAGATGCAATGCCACCCAGAATCAATTGTCTAAACACCAAATTTGCACTTTTCACACAGCTCCATATCAGAAAATCAAAAATATACCAGGACTTTTGTCCACAAAATAATAAGCTGAGCATCTGACAATGCAGGCGAGTTATAAGTCTATCAAACACAATCAAAGTTTTCAACTTATTAACACATGTAAATTAAGTGCGAAGAATTAATTTTGCACTTTAATAAGATCCAACTATTTATCTGCAGCAGGATGCTAGCATGAAGAAACTGTTTGATATTAGTTCTAGGGGCAATCCATTAAGTGACCTTACACATGAGACAACTTCTGTTAATATATCTGGATTCAGTACTACAGTAAATGACCTTGCAAAAAGGGGATTCAATGGCAATTGTACCAACTCAGCTGAATGTGCAATACTGGTCACTTACTTCAATGTTTGCCAGGATGATATTGATAAGACCAGGATCAATAGGTAAAACCCATCTCCCATCCCATCTATTCATAAGCTTGCTTGCCTTTATGTTTCTGGCAAATTAATTTCCAACATGAAAATAGATTTGCACTCTGAAAGAACAAGAGCTTTCAATTAAAATAATTTAAAGAGGCAGCTGAACTGTATCTACAAAATGATTTGATTTGGACGGCAACTTCAGTACATTATGCCCACCAAAATAGTTTTGTTCTTGTTGTATTCAAGGATCTTTTCATCAGACCGCCAATGATACATTCTTTACCTCAGCAGTGTGTTTTACTTTTTAAACGGCAAATCACTTGCAGAATGCATCTGCACTAGGAACAGACAATGTGAGCAAATGTGAAGTGATTGTGGTATACTTTGCTCAAAAGAGTCAAGTATACTTATGATCTGAAGTAAGCTCAGTACTATGGAGGGTGAGCATGTCTTTTCTCATTAGAACAATGTATATTATGACACAATAGGAGTGTGTAAAATGTTGCAAGGATGAGACAGATAGTTAGAAGTAGACTGTTGAGATCAAGAATGAGAGGTGATCTATATAAGATATTATGCCAGAGAGTTAGAGGACCGGACAGGAAAACCTTCTTCACAGAGGCTATGAAATTCAATTCCAGCATTTGTGGTGAAGAGAGAAATTGTCAGTATTTAGATTGGATGGGTGAATTAAAGAAAGAGTTGAAAGGACATGAGAACAGGCTGGGTAAATGTGAATGGGACGATAGATTTGCATGGAGAATCAACACTGATATGGACTGCTTGGGCCAAGTTGTCTATTTAAGTAGTCTGATCGACAGCTATTTTCTATATATGGTAACTTAGGGGAGCCAAATCTGATTGGGGTCACTAATGCAGTCATGATTTGTGTTGTTCCTCAGAAAATTAATTTGAGAGGACATAAACACGGAGTATTTAGAAGGATTTTCTGAAATAATTATATGGCCGGATTACTTTTTTGATCATCCAGTCTGAAAAAGAATTTTTGGGAAGTTATAGGTTCACAACATATGAAATTAACATTTTATTGGCAAAAAATGGCAATTCATTGGTTGGGGCCACTCACACTAAGTAAGACATTGTTTAAAAATTGAAAATGCTGTAAAATCTCGGCAGGTCTGAAGCATCTGTGGAGAGAGAAGAGAGCCAGTGTTGCGAGTCTGGATAACCCGTCATCAACTCTAATGAAGAGTCATCCAGACTCAAAACACTGGCTTGATTATCTCTCATGATGTGGAGATGTCGGCATTGGACTGGGGTGAACACAGTAAGAAGTCTCACAACACCAGGTTAAAGTCCAACAGGTTTATTTGGTAGCAAATACCATAAGCTTTCGGAGCACTGCTCCTTCGAAGGAGCAGTGCTCCGAAAGCTTATGGTATTTGCTACCAAATAAACCTGTTGGACTTTAACCTGGTGTTGTGAGACTTCTTACTTGATTCTCTCTCCACAGATGCTGTCAGACCTACTGAGATTTTCCAGCATTTTCCGTTTTTCTTTCAGATTCCAGCATCCGCAGTATTTTGCCTTTACCATTGCTTAAAAATTCACCTGTATCACATACACTTAAAAAACTGTGTTAAAAATTACATTTTTGTGCTACGTGTACAGTAGCTCATGTAAATCCAACATTCCTCCCGGTTTGCAACACTGCAAATTGCCAAAGAAAATTAAGAATCAAACCTTAACAGATGAAAACTTTCCCGACTGATTATACTCCCAACTACGAGTTTGCATTTATCTTTTTTTTCTCAACAGTTCTCCATTTTTAAGAGTTTGTATGCAGAACAAGAACCAAAACTGAGGATGGGCTTAACATTGTTTCATTCCCCCAATATCGCAACCAATTCTGAATTTTTATAGTTAAATTTAATTTACTGCAACACTTTTAAGCTTCATACAGACAAAATACTACATTCAAAGGTTGAACACTTTACGCTGCAAATAGCATTATCCTGCTGCTCCACGTATAGCATTCATACACACACTAAAGTTCACTCTATTCGAGCCAAAGATGATGGCTGGGTACCAAACTCAAGCTGCACGTACATTACAACTATAGTATTCGTGTGATGCTTAGCAAGACTCACAGGGTGAAGCTTCTAAGCCAAGAGAAAGCTCTTACATTGCTTAACTCCAGTCAGACCAAACTTTATTCTAGATTCCTAGTCCAATTTTACCACTGACCCTCACCTGTGACATATTTTGTTCCCTCTGCTACTTTTGCCACCCAACACATTAGAAACTAGTTTAGGTAAACAAAACTTTGGGCTGTAGGAATTTTGAAGATCAATCTCACCTCATGAATTTGGGACAGAATTTGGACATGAGTGTTGTAGTTTTCATCATTAAAATTATATTTGTCACATGCAAGCAAAAGTATTTAATAGCCATGTCATTTTGAATTGATGCATTTCTCCAGTTTTCAAGATCAAACCACAGCATTTCAATTCTTCATGACGACTTAAAATCAGAGAGTGTGAAACTGTCGGGCCTATTGTGTATCCAGGAAATAACTGCACTTTTATTTTTAAAAAGCACTGTTAACACAGAATATTAATGCCATCACTTAATCTATTTAAACAGTGCTCTCCAGGAAGACACAGCTTTCAGCCTTGCTATAGAGGGAGTACAGTGAAGGTTTACCAGGTTGATCCCTGCGGTGGCAGGTCTGTCATATGAGGAGAGACTAAATTGGTTAGGATTATACTCACTAGAGTTTAATGTGAGGGGGGATATCAGAGAAACTTATAAAACTCTAACAGGGTTAGACAGTGTAGATTCAGAAATAATGTTCCCGATGGTGGGGGAGTCCAGAACTGGGGGTCATAGAATCCCTACAGTGCAGAAGGAGGCCATTCTGTACCAACCACAATCCCACCCAGCTATTCCCATAATCTGTCATATTTACCTTGCTAATCCCCCTGACACTAGGGTTAATTTAACAAGCAAAAGTATTTGACACTCATGTCATAGTTTGAGGATAAGGGGTAAACCTTTTAGAACTGTGAGGAGAAATTTCTTCACAGAGAGTGGTGAATCTGTGGAATTCACTACCACCAAAAGTAGTAGAGGCCAAAACGTTTTCTGATTTCAAGAAGAAATTAGATATAACTCTTGGGGCTAAAGGGGCATTAAGATATTAAATTTGATGATCAGCCATGATCAAAATGAATGGTGGAGCAGGCAAAGGCCGAATGGCCTCCTCCTGCTTCTAGTTTCTAAAAAAAATAAGAATTAACGGGCAGCTCAAAGAAACTCACTGCGATAACAACTGTGGGTTTCCAGATTACGTCAGTCAGATCGGACGTGTGTGCGACCATCTGTCTAAAAGACAACACTGGCTGGAGCTGGATTATGGTCGAAGCAAACTCGCAGCAACTAAGTAGAGGGAGAACGCCGAGCTGGTTTTAATGCAAGGCCCGGAGAACTGGCGAGAGTTTGCACCCCTTTAAGTGAGCGACTGGCTTCTCAAATGAAATAAATTGCAGCCATAATAGAGTTTGTCAGTTTGTCTCAAGGTAAGCAGTTACTGGACATTGGGGGGGGGGGGGGGGGGGGGCTAGGGTCGGCTCTATCGCCGTTAGTTTTGAGCCCCCCTCCCCGGGACGAGAGGAGAGAGCTCACCTTCCGCACTCGCATCAACTCGGGGTAAAAGAACTCGGGGCAACTCTTCTCGCTCGACTCGGTGAGAGCCAGCGTGTGGCGCGACGTGACGGCCGATATTTGCCCCTTCACCAACAGCACGGCGCCAGCGGAGGCCGCCTCCTCCTCCTCTTCCTCCTGGTCCTCTTTCTTCTTCTTGAGGAGAGGAGCCGAGACGGGCAGCGTAGTCAGGGACACTCGTCGCGGTTCGGCCATGTTGCGGCCGGAGCGGGACAGCTCCCCCCCCCCTCTTCACCTCACTCACTCAGTCAGTCCCGTCTTTTTCTCTCTCTTCCCCCCTTTGTTGCTCCGGTGCTGAGAGCGGGTGGGGGGGAGGAAAGGTGGCGGCGCCGCCGACAATCGCAAATCCCTTTCAACAGCAACAAAAACAAACCCGACAAACTTCGGCCGCCGCCATCTTGCCGAGCCGCCGCGCATGCGCGCGAACCCGCGGGTGGGGGAGGGGGGAAAGCTCCTCATTTCCCCTCCCCTCCAGCAGCCGGAATTATTATTTTTTAATTTCTCCCCTCAAAAAATTCTTTCTGCCCCCTCAGACAGAGGACTAGGGATAGTAAGTCTATAAATAGGCATGAAATAGAAAATAATAATGCGATCGGAGGGTGTTGACCTTTGCCCCGTGGCGGTCACGTGGGGCGGGGTGGGTGTTGGGCGGGAGGGCGATGGACAAGTTGCTGTGAGCAAGATGGCGGCGGGCAGCTTGCGGGTGGGAGATCTGGTCTGGTAAGAGGCGGTAGCCAGACTTTCCCTCTCCCCCCCCTCTCATCTATTACTGATTGTTATTGCCGCGCGGATATTTTTCAATCCCTGCCCCTCGATTATCTCTCTTCTAAATCTTATTTTGCTTTTTCTCCTCTCTTGTTTTTAAAAATATATATATAATCTTTTTTTCCCCCTTTTTCAGGGGGAAGCTGGGTCGGTATCCACCCTGGCCCGGAAAGGTGAGTCACAAACACAACATGTTTAAAGAAAGGAAACCGTTTGACCTGTTGTTGCCTGTCGTCAGGAATCGGTGTGGGTTTGTGGAAGATTAAATGGGTGTGGTGGTGAGGAGGAGGAGGTCGAAAGCTTTATTGTGGTGGTTTTGTGTTGGGAGTTCAAACCAAAGATTTTGCAACTGACTGACCCTTGGAACCTTCCTTCTGAGGAGGCTCGGAACATTATTGTGGTGATCCTGTGTTGGAATTCATACCAAAGATCTCCTGACTGACTGAGCATTATCGTGGTGGTTTTATGTTGGAATTCATGCCAAAGATCTTACGACTGACTGACCCTGAGAATCCTTCTCCTGAGGAGGCCCAGAGCATTATTATAGTGTTTTTATATTTTGATTTAATTTATTTTTTGCATGTATTGGGGTACAGTGAAAAGTATTGTTTCTTGCGTACTATGCAGACGACATGTACTGTTCATAGAGTACATAGGGAAGAAGTTCAAATCAAAAGATGTCATGACTGACCGACCCCAAGAACCCTCGTTCCGAGGATGAAGAAATCATGTTGTGCAGATATCGGGGCCACTTGAATTTGAATCAATTTTATTGAACACCAGACCTCTCGGGTTGCAGCAACCCTTTTGTTAGTGAAACTCAACTGTTTTCACTGCGATAAATACCCCTTGTTGACGAGTTAAATCTGAAAAATGTCTTTAGTTTAAAGAGCAACAAACATTTAAGATATAGGTGCATCTCCACATTTTGAATGCATATTTTGCAAAAACAAAGTTACACCCTTCTGTTTGAAATCTCCTTTCTCTTTTCAAGTTGCACTTTCATGTATGGTGTTGTGTTTTTAGTAACTTAAGACCAGATCTCTGACTTGCCTCTAAAGGTTAATTTCAGTAGCAAGGAGAGGAACAGCTGATCCTAAGAATTAATAGCCAAAGTATGATGACTGAGCAGTTTTTGATGAGCTGCCACATTGACTGAAGTAAGGCTAGTGGGAGGCATGAAAGCAGTTGTAGTATTTCTCAGAGAAAAATTGCAGTATTTTTCAAAGTTGCTAAACCTGTAACATTATTTAGTAATACAAGTTCAGGAATGTGGTTTAACTTCTGGTCTAGCTCTGCAATCTGCCAGAGGTAATTCTTCCAATTCCTTCTCCCAAGTGTTTAAGTTTGTTTATTAGTGTCACAAGTAGGCTTATGTTAACACTGCAATGAAATTACTGTGAAAATCCCCTAGTCGCCACACTCCGGCGCCTGTTCAGGGACACTGAGGGAGAATTTAGCATGGCCAATGCACCTAACCAGCACGTCTTTGGACTGTGGGAGGACACCGGAACATCCAGGGGAAACACACGCAAACACGGGAGAATGTGCAAACACACACAAACAAGTGACCCCAAGCTGGGAATCGAATCTGGGTCCCTGGTGCTGAGGCAGCAGTGCTAACCACTATGTCATGATATCAGAGAAGGGGGAAAGGTGTGAGCTGGCAAGGCAGCATCAAAATATAACAGATATTTTTAAATAACTAGTGGATCAACACTAAAGTCAAATAACTATTTTAATATGAAGTAATTCTAAAATAACCTTCAATGTTCTGATTTTCTTCTGGGGAATTGTGATTCTCATTTAATGTCTGTATAACTGATTTACAATTAATTATCAATGTTTTCTTGTTTTAAGATTGTTAATCCACCCAAAGATCTAAAGAAACCACGAGGCAAAAAATGCTTCTTTGTAAAATTCTTTGGAACTGAAGACCAGTAAGTCATCTTTTTTTTAAATGCACTCTTGGACAGGCGTAGTTTAATCCGTAAAAAAGCTGTTGCTATGTTGACTAAACAAGCTAGCTATAGTCTACCAAAGTTTACACCACTGATCTGTCACTTTGCACTTATTTCCTCACCTTCCTCAGTTGCCACCTCCACTCCTCCCTTCCATGAGATTCTTCTCCTGCTGCTTGATATTCTATCTATCAGTTAGTAGATCCTGGCACCCATTCTAGCTGAGAATGCAGAGTAAAAATAGAACGGTACAAGTCGGCCATTCAGCCTCTTGGGCCTGTTCTGCCATTCATTTAATCATGGCTGAATGGTAGCTTGACTTCATTCACCTGTCTTTTACTCTATGCCCCTTGAAACCCTTGCCTAACAAAGACCTGTCTCAGTTGAGTTTTTTTCAGTTGACCTACTCAACAGCTTTTTGTGGGAGACTATTCCAGATTTCCACTACCCTTTGTCTGATGTTCCCTGGATGACCCAGTCCTAATTTAAGATTATGCCCCTCTTGTTCGGGGCTCTCTCCCATGAGGAAATAATTTCTCTAGCCTATTAAATCCTTTTATAATCTTGAAAGCCTCTACAGTTCCCCTTTCATTGAGACCTCTCCTTAGCCCTTTTTAAACTGCTGCTGAAATCAGATTCAAAAACCCTTCTGTCGCCATGAAAATATTGTTGCCCTCTAACGACACATTTAAAGATCCTGAAGCTGCAAGTTTGGATCTTTTCAGTTCAGTTTTAGCGGTTGTCAGATCACTGCCGTCATGAATGATGTCCAACATCACTGACCGTGGTCAGTTTCTTCTTTGCCTCCTCAAACCTTTCAGCCTCTGACTTTTTATCATGGTGCTGTCCTCCCTTGCCTCTTAATTTTCTAGCTATGTGGGACAGCATGCTTCTGCCCTTGATCATTAGGTCGCAGCCAAAACATATCCAACAATCATCTTGATTGCTTCCCGTCCCACCCCTTGAGAGCCTGTCCAAGGATCTATCCTTGGCCCAGGCTTGCTGATCTATGTGGTATACTCTTAACATCTGCCACTGGGTCATTTTCCATCTCTATGGTCAACATCCAATATCCATCATTTCCTCAACTTTTCTCTGTGGGTCAGATACAAGTAACAAATTCCTTTATCCACTCCATGCCCATCCTTAGCCTTTTACTTAGGTTGAGGAAGACCTTACAAAACTGCATGTGCTGTTTAATGCTGTGCTGGGTTTCCAATCTTGCACCCTGTCTGTTGTAGAAACTGCTTGTTTTCATCTATGTAGATCGCCTGCTTTGCGATAGAACTTATCTTTTTTTTTAACTTTAGTGTGTTATTCCAGTGCTCTGTATTAATGTAATGACGGTGCTACGTTTTCAACTTGTGATGAGAGTAGCTGAGTAATAGATCACCTTTTATCCCAGTCACCACCAAGCATTCACAGGTCAGGTAAACCTACAGGTCCTACTGCGGGACTGGAGAAGTACTTGCAATTCTCCTTTTGTTTTCTAATTAAATTCCTGCCCCCTCCCGCAGCTCATTGGGAGAAAGGCATGTTTCCATTGAATATCAAAAGGCTAAGGGATCCATCGATAAGAAGCTCTGTGTTGGCATAGATCAACTTCCTTCATAGTGCAAGAGGCCAGTTGGGATATGTTATAAACTCTTAACATTTAGTATCTACCAGGCTGGTGCCACTGAACTATAAAATGGTTGATCTTATGTAAGCAGTACAGATGGCTCACACTGAGACTTGGTGCAGCAAATCTTGAGGGTATGATTGCTTCTCACTGATATGAGCAACATAACAATTTATTTAACAAGGCATGCTCTCTCTCCTCAAAACTGCGCAGATCCAGGCAACTGACGATTGGTTTTGTCAGTTTTTAATTTGCATGCTGTGATGAAACCTATACAATTGCATTAATGTTGTTAATCCAGTGTTAACTTTTACACTAATAACCACATGATGTTGTAATTATTCTGCAACGTTAGCAAATCTGGGCAAGGGGTGGCAGGTCGAGAAAGTAATAAATTACAAACAGCTTAACTGTGCAGAGTAATTACAGATAAAATCATCAGGACATTTGAGTAGTTGTGTAACTAAATAGCGCAGTAGAAACTGTTTCATCCCTTTTGGTGGAAACCAATTTCTGTAAATTAGCTGATCATGTATGTCGTAATTCCTGCAACTTCCTGCTTGTGCACGACGCAAGTCACCTTCAGAAGTCGATTGCATTTTCCTAAAGGAATGGCGAAATTAATGAGGCACAGGATATTGTTGGAAATGCCATGAAGATAGTTGGGCTCTCTAATCGAGACACACAATCTTAGGTTCATGTTGTTTGAATTTGAATAGCATAAATCATTGAGCAATACTTATTAAGGCTTTATACAAATGATCTGTTTGAAGACAGAAATTCAGTTTAAACAAGACAAAAATAGAGACTGACTGACTACCTTATGTTTTGCAGTGCATGGATCAAAGTAGACCAGCTTAAATCCTATCACCTTCACAAGGAGGAAATGATCAAATCTACCAAAGGGAAACGGTTCCAACAGGCAGTGGATGCTGTTGAGGAATTTATTAAATCTAAGGTAAGGTGTGCCATTGCCTCATGGATCAAAAATGTTCTCACAAATTAGTTTGAGAGAATAAGTCAGGGTTTCACAATGTATCTTTAAACTGGTTTCCATATAAAGCTCACTTGTGTTCCAGGATCATGGACTTTTAAGTGTATGGTGTCAAATCTGAAGGTCCTTTGTGCTTCCTGAATAAATATTATACCTACCTGAAGAGTACTGATGTTCCTGCATGTGTGTTCTAAACAGTAAATCTCATTTACTTTGAATGGAGTGGATGTAAGCACCTGTACAGTGTTCTTTCCATGGGTGATGGAATTGAAGTTTGAGATGGACAGCTTGAGTGCATAACTAAAATAAAAATAGAAAATGCCAGGAGTACTCAGGAGGGTAAATGGTATCTGTGGGAAGAACATTGGAAAAGGTTGGGGTTGGGAATTTTTGGACTATGCATTGATTTGTTTTGCTTGCTGATCATGTTATATGACGGGCAGTTTTCTCTGCACAACTATTGCTTGACCTGCACATTTCTAGCATTAGTGGTTATTTTACTTTGTATAACTGTGTTGCTTGCCTGTTATTGATGCTACAGTAAATGGTTTGGACTGGGTTGATGATAATTCTCCATTGTAACAATCCTACAACAGCTTAAACTCAATTCCATAACTGCTTAAATATATGTAAACACAATATGCAAATAATTGAGTGTGAAATGAAAGCCATTGATGTTATGGAGACCTGATCTGTGGGATTGACTTACCCTGAGGGATGCCATAAATGAAGTTTAATTAAAAATCTTCTCCAGTTAAATATTGCTAAGACTGAAGTCACTTTTCATTTTCCACTACCAACTCCATCCCTTCAAAGTCTGAGATTAACCCAGTCTATTTGCAATCTCGGTGTTGCATTTCATCCTGCGATGAGCATATTTGTGCTATTACGAAGACCACCTATTTCCATCTCCATAACATCTCTCATCTGCTGACATGTTTATCCAGGCCGTCATTCCCTCCAGACTTGACTATTCCAGTGCACTCCTGGCTGGTCTCCCATATTCAATCTTCTGCAAAAATAGGTCACCAAAATTCTGTTGCCTGTCTTGCAGGATGTCCCATTCCCCTATCCGCCCCTGTGCTCATTGAACTACATTTTAAAATTAGTATGTTTGTTTTCAAATCCCCCCCCCCCCCCCCCCCCCCCACCGCCCTTGCCCCTTTTCCAATGCAATGATCTTCCCAGATATTTGTGCTCCTCTAATTCCGATCCCTTGTGTATTCCCAATCATAACTGCTCTATCATCGATATCTAATTTCAGTTGTCTCATAGAATCCCTACAGTGAAGAAGTAGGCCATTCGGCCCATCAAGCCTGCACCGACAACAATCCCACCCAGGTCCCACGCCACATATTTACCTGCTAATCCCCTGGCACTAGGGGCAATTTAGCACAGCCAATCCACCCAACCAGCACATCTTTTGAGTGTGGGAGGAAACTGGTGCACCTGGAGGAAACCCACGCAGACATGGGGAGAATGTGCAAACTCCACACAGACAGTCACCCGAGGCTGGAATTGAGCCTGGGTCCCTGGTGCTGTGAGGCAGCAGTGCTAATCACTGTGCCACTGTTCCGTCTCAGCCCCAACCCCTGGAATTACTTCACTACGTCTCTGCACCTCTCTAACTCGCTTTCCTCCTTGAAGACTTTCCTTTAAAGCCTTTCTCTTTTGACCATCTGAGCTAATCTCTCCTTTCGCTTGATGTCAAATTTTGTTTTATAATGCTCCTGTGAAGCACCTTGGGATGTTTTACATTTAGTTAGCATCTTCAACATATAGGTTGCTGTTGTTATGGCCAGTACTGCACGTGGAGTATAAATCATAGTCCTACAGGCCTTTTAGAATGTGTTCTATCTGTATCATGCAGTGGTATCTAGGCTTCATTTTTAATGGGCAATTAAGTCAAAACGGGTTTACTGCCATGCTGTTACCCAGTTAGTTTGACTATTAATGTGAGGAATGATTATTGTGTGATATGTGTTTGGAATGTTTGAGCTTTAAAATTTGAAGAAAAAATAAATTTGGTACCTGGAAAAATCATAGCATTTGCATCACTTATCAATGATTTTTACCAACACAGATCTTGAATAATTAATGAGTAAAGGAACTCTGGATATGGTCTTAATACAGTAAGGAGTCTAACAACACCAGGTTAAAGTCCAACAGGTTTATTTGGTAGTAAACGCTACCAGATTTTGGAGCGCTGCTCCTTCGTCAGGTGAGTGGGAGATCTGCTAGCAAACAGGGCATATAAAGACACACACTCAGTTTACAGAATAAGGAATAATGATTGGAATGTGAGTCTTTACAGCTAATCAAGTCTTAAAGGTACAGACAATGTGAGTGGAGGGAGCATTAAGCACAGGTTAAAGAGATGTGTATTGTCTCCAGACAGGACAGTTAGTGAGATTTTGCAAGTCCAGGCAAGTTATGGGGGTTACAGATAGTGTGACATGAACCCAAGGTCCCGGTTGAGGCCGTCCTCGTGTGCAGAACCTGGCTATCTGTCTCTGCTCAGCGTCTCTGCGTTGTCGTGTGTCGTGAAGGCCGCCTTGGAAAACGTTTACCCGAATATCAGAGGCTGAATGCCCGTGACCGCTGAAGCGCTCCCCAACAAGAAGAGAACGGTCTTGCTGGGTGATTGTCGAGCGGTGTTCATTCATCCGTTGTCGTAGCGTCTGCATGGTTTCCCCAATGTAGCATGCCTCGGGACATCCTTTCCTGCAGCGTATCAGGTAGACAATGTTGGCCGAGTTGCAAGAGTGTATACCTGGTGGATGGTGTTCTCACGTGAGATGATGGCATCCCGTGTCGATGATCCGGCACGTCTTGCAGCGGTTGCTGTGGCAGAGTTGTGTGGTGTCATGGTCACTGTCCTCCTGAAGGCTGGGTAGTTTGCTGCGGACAATGGTCTGTTTGAGGTTGTGCGGTTGTTTGAAGGCAAGAAGTGGGGGTGTGGGGATGGCCTTGGCGAGATGTTCGTCGTCTTCAATGACCTGTTGAAAGCTCTGGAGGAGATGTTGTAGCTTCTCCGCTCCGGGGAAGTACTGGACGACGAAGGGTACTCTGTCCACCGTGTCCCGTGTAAATTGAGTTTGTGTGTTTATATGCCCTGTTTGTTGGCAGATCTCCCACTCACCTGACGAAGGAGCAGCGCTCCGAAAGCTAGTGGTGTTTGCTACCAAATAAACCTGTTGGACTTTAACCTGGTGTTGTTAGACTCCTTACTGTGTTTACCCCAGTCCAACGCCGGCATCTCCAGATATGGTCTTAATGACAGGCTATCGGTCCTGAAGATTGTTTGAGACCAGATTCAGTGTAATTGCACATGGACAGGCAGTTCACATTTTTAAAATATGGGCAGAGATATTTATATTGGAGAGCGGATAGGAAGTCTGCACTGATGCAGATTTCTCATTCATACTGATTCTTTCAGTGTGGTGTTGCACGCGAAACAAGTGAGGTGTAGCCTTCAGATGAAATGAGATTAGAGGGCAGGAGGATCATGTCTGGGTGCACAGATGTTAGTGTATTCAATCCCAATTTTCATTATATCCATTATAAATTTCTATATTTGTGTGTGTGTAAGTTTGTCACACGATAATTACATCCATCTGCCATTGGTACTGCTGTTATGCTGACACTAAATGGAGCATGTAATTACAGAATGACAAGTTTGGATGGACAATTTCCCTTAAATTAGTATGTGAGAATTTATAATGTGGAAATTTGACAGGAACTATGCCCAAATGCATAATTTTAATATTACTAATTACACCTGGTAAATCAGGGCATGTTATTCTCTTGCCTATCTTTGATGTCTTTGTCTGACTTTCTCACCTTTTGTGTCTCCTCTCTCTCGCTCTTTCTCTCCCCCTTCACTCCTCTTATTTGCTTATACCCACATTTTTGTTTTCTTTGTGGTTGGCTGTTTTCCTTTAGTTGGTATAGTTTGGTATTACACAATGTGCGAGAGCCAATGGCTATTGTCTGCCTTTAGGATTGGGGCTGCAGGGAAGATTTGCCCTCCTCCAATTCACTCATGTTCCACCCAGCCTTTCCGTTCATCATGATTTATTTCCCTTTGACTCGACCTCTTGTGTTATCTGTTCCCACTGCTGCTCAATTTACCGGCTTCCCTTTTCCCTTCCTGTTTGCTCTTTTTACAATAAAGTACAGGAGAAAGGAAACTGTTTTTCCAACTCTGTCCCAAGGGTATTAGAAATTAGCGGCTCTGTTTCACAGCTATACGTGATCCGCATTGTCTTTCTGTCAGAATAACACCGATGGGGCCTCAGGCTGCAAGATTGCTGTCTGATAACCCTCACCTGCATGTCTGCTGACTGCTTTGTCAGATCACATTTTTTTTTTTTGCAGATCTTGTAGATAAATCTTCCTGTAATGTTGAATATCCAAAGTATTGATGATCTTCACTTCCTCTGCCTATTTACCCAAATGTATAACAATTCTGGCCCTTTGCCCGTTGATTTTAATTGCTTCACTGTTGGTGGCCTTGCTTTCAGCTGCCTGGGCTCTGATATTCCCTCCCAAAATCCCTGCAATTCTACCTTTATTTTCTTCCATAAGTGTACCCACAACCAAGCTTTTGGTTGCCTTTTTTGATATCTCCTTGTGTGTGCATCAAGTTTTTGTTTGTTTTACGACTCTGGGAAGTACCTGGACGTGTTTCACAGTACCATTTAATTTCAACTTTTTTTAAACTTAAAAATAAGGGCGGGGGGGTGGGGAAATCGCTTGTTTAATTTCTACCTTTTTTATTTTTCCGTTACCAATAGTTTTAACTGCAGTCTCTCAGTGCCAGGGACCCAGGTTAAATTCTGGCCTCGGGTCACTGTCTATGTGGAGTTTGCACGTTCTCCCCGTGTCTGCGTGGGTTTCCTCCCACACTCCAAAGATGCGCGGGTTAGGTGCATTGGCCATGCTAAATTGACCCCAGGGGATTAGAAGGGTAAATGTGTGGGGTTACGGGAATAGGGCCTAGGTGGGATTGCGGTTGGTACAGACTCGATGGGCTGAATGGCCTCCTTCTGTACTGTTAGGATTCTATGATTCATCATTTTCAGTTGATTTCTTAAAGTGGAGGTTTTTCTGTTTGCTTGGAATTATTCTCCTCTTCCCTTTTCTCAGTATCAACATTTTTCGTTAAAATTTAAGGCTTCTGGCCAGACGGTTCCCTTGTGCCTAGCACCACGGAACCTGCCTGTATGTCAGCCCTTGCATCCCTAATGGACCAGAATGTGACTTGTGTATGTTGCCCAGGGATTGAACAGAATCACGTCACTGTAATTGGTTTACTAATGTGAAATCAGGCGTATCAAGTTCTCCTATTCTTCTGGTGGGGGAAGAATGAACACTCTATTCATAGTACAACTTCAGCTGTAAATGATAAAATGTGGATTTGGTGATGATCTCTTGGATAACCATGCCCTGGACACACTCGTTTATAAAGGCCTTAATTGACTAATAGCAGCAAAACATGCCGTTTGCATTTGATGCCTTTTACTAGCATTGTAATCAACATATCTTTTTTTTTGAGTGTGGGAGTGGTTTACCTAAGTGTGTGGCTCCTTTAAATGTTTATTTTTTGCACAGTAACTTAAAGGCTTTAACCAGTGTGCAGCCTGTGTGGGGAACATTAGGGTTGCTGCACAGCTATAATGGAAGTTGGTAACAAAATCCTACTTCCGAGCTGCCTGCTGAGGGCACGTCACAGGCCACAGATGTCATCTGCTAAATTCAGCTCCACTGCTTACTGTAGTCAAGAAAATCTAGCTCTACCAAATTGCTCTGAGGAATGTGATTTATAATTTTGAATATTATTGATAAAACAGAATGGACCAATGAACGAAATCTATGAAGGCACTATACTGAATTTGAACACTGGTAGAAATGTTGTAACCAGTGTGAACATTTGTGCAATAGAACATTAAAATCATTTGAGTCGAACTTCATGATTAACTTTTTAAACTCCTGCTCATTGAGATATCTTCAAGGTCGACTGTAATATGGATTTGGTCATAAATTGATTCCCTTGAAATAACATTCAACAATTGCCACATCACTACACATAAAGGAACAGTTAACATGGCTTTTGGGCAGAAGCATATCAGTGACTTTACCTTTTGACTAATTTATTTTCAGGTATCTTCATTCACCTCGTCTGAAGATAAAAACAGGCACGTTTCGTCTGACGGTAAAAGACAAAATTCCTCTTCAGCAGAAATTTCAGAGCACAGTGCAAGGAAGAGGGGGCGACCGCCAAAGGAAGAAAAGGTTGGTCGAGGAGGGTAGACTTTAAATTATTTTCCTGTGACTCCAGTACACTTGTGCACATGCTAGTTGCTAGTACATGTCCAGGCATAGTGCAAGAACAATGTGTTTTTTCTTCTTCTGCAGGGAAATGGTTCATATAACTCGTGATATGGCGGTTAGGGCTTCTAGTGGAGAAATTAAACCGTTCAGTTAACTAAAATGATTAATGCATAGTAATGCTGTGCACAGGAGATAATGTATAGTCTCTATTTATACAATGTGACTTTTGTATTTTCTTTCTCCCACTTCAGGATGCCTTCCCTGAGCCGTCCTTGGTGAAGAGGTTGGTTACGGGTCCAGTTGCAGGATACAAATGGAAGGTGAGTCACAAGTTTCTTTAATTCCGAAAGCCACCGGGGCTAGCCATTTTGTAAAGTTTTTATTGACACACCCAATACATTAGAGGACTGCCCTCAATCATATTGATGCCAACGAGGCTTGTGGCAGTAAATTTGGGGAACATTGGATCTGTTTGAAAAGTTGGCGTGGAACACTAGCTGGTAACTATAGAATCCTGTTACTATCCATTTGTTATTTGGATTTTCTCAAAAAATGTAGTTATTCCGTACTTTAACATTGTGGCAGCTGATATAAAATGCATTGTTTGTGCTTCCCTTTTGAAATTCAACATATATCGATCGCCCAGGCACGGCTCCCAAAGAGTAGTATTGCTGGCAGACTGGCCAAGTTGTTCCACTACAGCTACAACACTGGCAATCTTGAGGTGAGAGTGACAGCCCTTGACATCAAGGCCGCATTCGACCGAGTGTGGCATCAAGGAACCTTGGTGAAACTGGAATCAATCGGTTTCAGGGGGCAAACAGTCTGCTGGTTGGAGTCATACCTGGTACATAGGAAGATGGTTGTGGAGGGTCAGTCACGTTAGCTTCAAGACATCTCTGCAGGAGTCCCTCAGGGTAGTGTCCTAGGCCCAACAATCTTCAGCTGCTTCATCAATGACCTTCCCTCTGTCATAAGGTCCGAAGGGGGATGTTGGCCGATGTGCATGTTCAGCACCATTTGCTGCAATCAAGTGGAACTTGCTTCGTAATAAATTGCTCACTGACGGTCAGTTAGGATATTGCCAGGGCAACTTGGCTCCTGAGCTCATTGCAGCCTTAGTTCAAACATAGGCAAATGTGCTGAACCACGGAGGCGAGAGTGACTGCCCTTGATATCAAGATTGCGTTTGATTGAGTATGGCATCAAGGAATCTGAGCAAAACTGGAGTCAATGGGAATCAGGGAGAAAACTCTCTGCTGGCTGGAGTCATACCGTCACATAGGTGGTGGTTTTTGGAGGTCAGTCATTTCAGCTCCAGGACATCACTGCAGGTGTTCTTCGGGACTGTCGTCGGCTCAACTCCTCAGCTGCTTCATCAAAGACCTTCCTTCCATCGTAAGGTCAGAAATGGGGAAGTTCTCAGATTACACAATGTTCAGTAACATTCACGATTCATCAGATGCTGAAACAATCCATGTCCAAATGAAGTCCACGTCCAAATACAACAAACCCTGGACAATATCCAGGCCTGGGCTGACAACTGGCAAGTAACATTCATAGTAAGAAGTTTAACAACACCAGGTTAAAGTCCAACAGGTTTATTTGGTAGCAAAAGCCACACAAGCTTTCGAGGCTCTGAGCCCCTTCTTCAGGTCATTCATGCCACACAAGTGTCAGAAAATTGCCATTTCCAACAAGGGAATCTAAACATTGCCGCTTGACACTCTGTGGCATTGCCATCACTGAATTCCCCACTATCAACATCCTGTGTGTTACCATTGACTAGCAACTGAACTGGGTTAGCAATTTAAATACTGTAGCTACAGGAGCAGGTCAGGGGCTAAGAATTCTGTGGTGAGTAACTCCCCTCCTGACTCCCCAAAGCCTGTCCATCTGCAAAGCACAAGTCAGGAGTGTGATGGAATATTCTCCCCTGGTCTGGATGAGTGCAGTTCCAACAACCCTCAAATGATTGACACTATCCAGGACAAATCAGCCCACTTGATTGACATCCTTTCCACAAACATTCATGACCTCCACCACACTAGCAGCAGTGTATACTTACTGTGAGATGCACTACAGGATCTCGCCAAGGCTCTTTAGACAGCACCTTCCAAACCCATGACCATTACCTTCGAGAAGGACGAGGGCAGCATATGCACGGGGAGCACCACGACCTAGAGATTCCCGTCCAAACCATTGGACGGGAATCCAATTCTGTACAGCTCTTTGAGGGTTCGCAAAAGTATGTTTCTATGTTGTGTAGTGAAAAATGTGCCTTCAACATCAGTTTTTCTCTGGTCCACTGATATAACCAACCTGCTTTTCCCTGAATCATTGGCACTAAAAGGTTTAAAAATAGAACGTACTAGATGGCTTACTTGCTGGAATCTTTAGCTGCATTCTCTGCTGCTTTTGTTGAGGCTTGATATGGAGGATTAGAACAGCTTTACAGTTTAGGTTCAAAAAGACCAGGGATAAATGTTTTCAAATCTGAATTCCCTGTGATCTCTAATTATAACGCGCACACTCCTTTTGGGAGTTGAAAATCTTCGCAATACTAATCTCATTGGGTTTTTAATTTGGCTGTCAGTCATTTTGTAATAGCAATTGGCTATAGCACCAGCTACAGCAAGTGATGACACCCTTCCTAAAAGGATGATTTACTTGGACAGTAAATGATAAACTTCCACTCAGTATGACTTGTCATCTTCATTTATTGTGTATTGTTTCTACAGGAAGGAGAATTGTAAACTACTTGACTGACTACTAAACAGGGTCCATACGGAAACTAGAAAGATCAGGGGTAGAAAGAACTTAGTACACTCAAATCTTGCATGAATTCAGAAAACCTTTTAACTTCCAGGAAAACAGTGGCTGAATTTACCAACATTGTTTAAAATTTATTTATTAGTCACAAGTAGGCTTGCATTAATACTGCAATGAAGTTACTGTGAAAATCCCTTAGTCGCCACACTCTGGCACAATGAGGGAGAATTTGGCACGGCCGATGCACCGAACCAGCATGTCTTTTGGGAGGAAACCGGAGGAAAGCCACTGGGTGAATGTCCATGACCCAAGCCGGGAATCGAACCCAGGTCCCTGGCGCTGTGAGGCAGCAGTACTGAAGAGAACGGCAAAATATAGTATTTCGTTCATCGTTCTCGGGCACTTTGGCTTTTGAAAATCAAGTTGCATTCTACCTAACTAGTTTCATCTTCTGTTTGATGCTGAAACCAGCAATGTTAGCTATGCATGATTAAATTGGCATAATTTATAGTGTAGAGTACTATGCTAGTTAGAACTTGCCTTGAATGTTAAATTGAATGATCAGTTGAATAACTTCTTAAGGGTTTTTGTTAATAGGAACTCCTAACTTGTGGGTGGACTGAGTGCTTGTCATGTTTGAATCACAACTGAGACAGTGAATATTTAAATGGTGCTTTGTGTGTCCTCGTGTAGAAAAGTAGTGCAATGGATAGAGAATTTAGCTTTAGCGCTGTCTGGTATAACAGAATGAGAGGCTAATTGTTTGCTTCATGTATACAATGTATGTATTGTAATTGTCACTTTCAGATCTCCGATGGAAAAGGGGGTGTTTCAAACTTAGGTTCTTTCTTGAGAGATCCTTTGGAGGACAATTGTGCTAGTCACTCCAATATAGAGAATCCCTACCGTGCAGAAGGAGGCCATTCGGCCCATCGAGCCTGCACCGACAGAAGTCCCACCAAAGATCTATCCCCGTAACCCCACGTATTTACCCTGCTAACCCCCCTTACACAAAGGGGCAATTCACCATGAGAGAAAATGCTGGAAAGCCATGGCCAATCAATCTAACCCCCATGTCTTTGGATTGCGGGAGGTAACTGGAGCACCCAGAGAAAACCCACACAGACACGGGGAGATCATGCAGACTTCACAAGTTGCCCAAGGCTGGAATTGAACCCGGATCCATGGTGCTGAGAGGCAGCAGTGTTAACCACTGTGTTACCAGCTTGCTTCAGTCTAAGCATCTTCAATTTAGAATGTAGATTATACTGTACCCTAGAAACTTACCAAATGTGCCTTGTGATTTGAACTGGATATTTGTGAGGGTTTTTACCCTATGGGGGTGTTTCAATCTCTTTGGAAGCCAGATACAGATCATTACACAGCAAATGAGTTTGCATAGCAACAGTTGATGATTGGACCCCATTCAGTTAGTACAATGTGACTTGTGTAACATTACAAAATAACAAACATGCTTCCCTTCCCCACATCCGGTTATCCTTCTAGATGTAAATTTAATATCCGAATATTCTTTTTAACTATCTGGACCGAGTGAACGCTTTCACTCGAGCTTCATCTTTAGAAGTTTGACGGCACATTTATTTTAATCTCTGTTCACAACCTATGGTGTGACCTCTGCCAAATAATCATTACCGAGCAACCGAGACAGGGGAGTCTCCCTAATGTGTGAAATCTTTGGGAAGCAACTTCAAAACTGAGCTCGTTGGTGTTTTAATCATGCTTTGTCTCAGTACCTCTATTTAGTTAAACTTGTTTGAATGTATTTAACTCATCAAGCCTTTAAATATAACCGTCATCTGCCCCAATTTCCTCCTGAGGGTCAGAAAATCTTGAATCTAGACATCCATACAAAATGGAGAGTAGGGGTTAATTGATAAAAGCTGTGTTCGCATGAACCTAGATTAGGTCAACTGCCCTCACCGGTGAATCTTGTGCAACCAGGATTTGAAGTCGGTTGTAGACTACAGGAGAGGTGATGGCCTACTGTATTATCGCTAGACTATTAATCCAGAAACTCAGCTAATGTTCTGGGGACCGGGATTCGAATTCCGCCACGGCATTTGAATTCAGTAAAAAGAAAATATCTGGAATTAAGAATCGACTGATGACCCATTGTCGATTGTTGGAAAAACCCATCTGGTTCACTAATGTCCTCCAGGGAAGGAAATCTGCCGTCCTTGCCTGGTCTGGCCTACACATGATCCCAGAGCCACAGCAATGTGGCTGACTCTCAACTGCCCTCGGGCAACTAGGGATGGGCAATAAATGCTGGCCAGCCAGCGACGCCCATGTCCCATGAATTTTTTTAAAGTGATTTTTATACTGAGGTTACTGACTTTGATTGGAGAACGTAACCGAGATAATGTATTTAGGTTGGTGCATTCGTGATCAGAATCATTGCGATACTAATGATTTATTAAAGCAGAACAGAGACCCCTCTGTCCCATTCCATGCTTCCTTCAAATGAATATACAGCTTTGCAGTAATTGAATTACCCAAAAGACTTGGAAGAAAAAGGTCTCGAGTGGAAAACGGTGAGCGCTATTATTGACAGCCTCGTTTATGGTAGTGGAAGCTGACCTGTTGGTAGCTTTCTGCCCAAAAGATGGGAGTGATAAATGGTTGCGAAAGTGTTGAACGTCCTTTGGTCCATTTCTTTCCGAAACACTGAATCATTGCAAAGCTGCTGTGTTTTCTTGTTGACTAGATTTCTATTAATAAACCTCGTCAGGGAGGGAGGGAATTTCTGGTGCAATTTTCCCACTCGTCTCGAATAGAAATCTTCATTCAGTTCTAGTATTGGAGTATGATTACTCGCCTTGCTCAGATTTGGTTTTTCTAATTGCAGCAAGTAAAGGACGACCCTCACTTCCATCACTTTCTGCTCAGTCAGTCTGAGAAGGTAAGATGGTGCATTTAGTGTGCAGTCTAGTAGTGCAGTTCATTCCAGTAATAAGCAAAATGCTAGGTAGCAGAAAACTTTGGTTTCCTTTCTAATTATGCTTCACCTTTTTACCCCATTTTATAGCTGCATTTTCCTAAATATGTTGCTGTTGTCTTTTGCCTTATTGGTGAGAAGGTCTTGGTTGACTGCCAGTGTGTTCAGCTAACTGAGGGTGCGCTTGCTGCAGACGGTCAACAAATGTGTTTCCTCAATTCAGGATACATTATCCTGGGGTATCCGGTGTCTGGTAACAATGGAAACTGATCCTACAGGCAGAAAGCAACTAGACTGACCCGTTACTGGGCCACAAAATATTAGCCCATCAAGACCTGGTGTTCTCACTTTTACTTAAGTATCCTGTTATTTGAGTAAAGTACAGACTTGATTGATTTTTAAAAAGCGGTTTAAAAGAATTAATTTAAAATTGCATTATTTTACCAAATAACTGTTTTAGGGCTATTCGGCTTGAGACTAACCACAACTTCAGCGTTTAGCGCAGGGCAGATCAACCCAGAAATACACAAGTTGTGATCTGTCACTGTTGCTCCATCATAGACTGTGCTGTGGGCCCCCACCCAGAGGTAACCTCACTGTCCCCTTGACACATAACTGAAATCAGTCCCTTTGCCCAGAAGTTCCCCTGTTCAGCGCTCTCGTTGCTGTCAGAAACAGGATTTAAGAAGTTGCACCTTTCTCTCAGTTGGGTGTAACCAGGATTTTAACAACCATCTCAGTATTAACTTGCTGAGCAAAAGATCAGTTCATGAAAGCATTGTTTTACATCTGTGAGGTGTTGGTTAAAAATCTCCATTTTGGATTAATTTTTCAGAATATTTCTGCCCTCAGCCCATGTGTATGTGCACATGTTTTATTCTGAATTTTTTAAGTGATTTGATTTTGGTGCTTTATGTTTCCTTGATAAGAGAATTTTTAAAAATGTGATTGGCTGCTTGGGACAGCTTGACGACAACTAACTCCGCACTTTTGAATCCCTATTGTATAATGTTGCCACGCATTGCATGGTGAGAGAATTCCCATTCTCGTCGCTGAGATTGCTAGACCTCTCGGCACGAATTCCAAGCTCAGTGTTCCTGCTTCAACACTAACTGCAAGCGCTGGGTCCAAATGTTCTTTGAAGATGAGAACCAAAAACCCCACGTATTTGACATAGATAGAATGCAAGACTGGGCGGAGAAGTGGCAGATGGACTTCAACCCGGATAAGTGTGTAGTGATCCATTTTGGCAGATCCAATGGGATGGAGCAGCAGTATAAAATGAAGGGTACCATTCTTAGCAGTGTAGAGGATCAGAAGGACCTTGGGGTCCGGGTCCATAGGACTCTTAAATCGGCCTCGCAGGTGGAGGATGCGGTCAAGAAGGCGTACGGCGTACTAGCCTTCATTAATCGAGGGATTGAGTTTAGGAGTCGGGAGATAATGCTGCAGCTTTATAGGACCCTGGTTAGACCCCACTTGGAGTACTGCGCGCAGTTCTGGTCACCTCATTACAGGAAAGATGTTGAAGCCATTGAAAGGGTGCAGAGGAGATTTACAAGGATGTTGCCTGGATTGGGGGGCATGCCTTATGAGGATAGGTTGAGGGAGCTTGGTCTCTTCTCCCTGGAGAGACGAAGGATGAGAGGTGACCTGATAGAGGTTTACAAGATGTTGAGGGGTCTGGATAGGGTGGACTCTCAGAGGCTATTTCCAAGGGCTGAAATGGTTGCTACGAGAGGACACAGGTTTAAGGTGCTGGGGGGTAGGTACAGGGGGGATGTCAGGGGTAAGTTTTTCACTCAGAGGGTGGTGGGTGAGTGGAATCGGCTGACGTCGGTGGTGGTGGAGGCAAACTCGTTGGGGTCTTTTAAGAGACTTCTGGATGAGTACATGGGATTTAATGGGATTGAGGGCTATAGATAGGCCTAGAGGTGGGGATGTGATCGGCGCAACTTGTGGGCCGAAGGGCCTGTTTGTGCTGTGACTTTCTATGTTCTATGTTCTAAAACCAGAAATATGGGCCGGGATTTTCCGGCCGTTCACATTCTGCCACCGCTGCAAGCAAGGACGGAGAATTTGGTGCTCGGCCAAGTCTCCGTTCACCGCAGCCCGGCCAGCGAATCCCACTGGCCTGAACAGCCGGCAAATTCCAGCCATAACTTTTCATCTAAAGCAGATGCTGATGAATGTTCGCTAAATATCTTTTGCATGTCGTATGAGGAATTGGTATAACAAAATCTTGTGTTTCCATCGGTCTCTCAGACTTCCTCCCCCAGTTACTTGATGGCAATAGTTGTGATAACTGTATTGCATGAAACATGCTGGCTTCATGACACAATGCTATCAAGTCATTCAGTTTGCATGACTCTTTAAAGGTTGAAACTCCTCCTTCCCCTTCGTTCTTCGTTTCTGTGCACCCAGCATAGAATCATAGAATCACTGCAGTGCAGGAGGAGGCCGTTCCGCCCATCGAGCATGCACCGATGGCAATCCCACTCAGACCCTCTCCCCATAACCCCACGTATTTAACCTGTTAGTTCCCCTGACATTAAGGGGCAGTTTAGCATGGCCAATCAACCCAACCCACACATCTTTGGATTGTGGGGGTTAAGAACTCGGGTAGGCAACCTCCTCTCAGGTAACCCTGAAATGCACTGCAATAATTGAAGTCCTATCCACAACATTGTGGCCGCAATCGGCAGTTCACCCTATATATGGGGATGGCATGAATGTTGGAGCATAGCACATTGAACTGTCATTGTACATTCAGTATCAATGTGTTAATTGTCCCTTCTGATTCTATATATTCAAAGATCTGACTGAACAGAGACCCATCTGAACTGTGGTTTTGAATATAGAATGGGTTACTTTGTAGTCTACAGAAGTAATTTAGCGTAAATGTAAAAAGTACTTGGAGTGCTTTTGTATTTGGGGAACTGAGAATATATTTTTTGTGTCTGCCTCGTTGTAGCTGTCAAATTAGCCCATCAGAAAGACCAAGCTGTCATTGATATGCCTCCAGATTTACTATTGGACCAAATAACTAGATGAAAGTCAAACATTTTAAAAAGTCTGTGACTTTGAAACCTACTATTTTTAGATTGCGGGTCATGCGACTCTCATGTTGTATTTTTCCAAGTTTTGAAATTCGCATGTGAATACTTAACACCTTGTGCTGTGTTCTTTTATAGTATTTGAAACTGGCATTAGCCCATTTAAGATTAAAGATTTTATCGTTTGATTTATAAACAACACTAAAATTTACTAATTGTAAAGTATATAAACTTATCAGTTGCCTAGTGGCATTCTGTGAAAATAGTATTTTTGCACTAAAATTGTCGCACTATATGCTTAGAAAACACAAAACAATTCTTAACGTGCAAACTGATTGCATTTTAAGCTCATGTATTTAAATTAGTGTCCAATGAAATTTATCAAATCTGATTAAGGAAGATTTCCCATTAGAAAATCTTTTAAAATCCCTTTTAAGCTGTAGTTCGTTCCAATTTTTTAAAGTTTATTTATTAGTCACAAGTAAGGCTTACATTAACACTGCAATGAACATAGAACATAGAAAGTCACAGCACAAACAGGCCCTTCGGCCCACAAGTTGCGCCGATCACATCCCCACCTCTAGGCCTATCTATAGCCCTCAATCCCATTAAATCCCATGTACTCATCCAGAAGTCTCTTAAAAGACCCCAACGAGTTTGCCTCCACCACCACCGACGTCAGCCGATTCCACTCACCCACCACCCTCTGAGTGAAAAACTTACCCCTGACATCCCCCCTGTACCTACCCCCCAGCACCTTAAACCTGTGTCCTCTCGTAGCAACCATTTCAGCCCTTGGAAATAGCCTCTGAGAGTCCACCCTATCCAGACCCCTCAACATCTTGTAAACCTCTATCAGGTCACCTCTCATCCTTCGTCTCTCCAGGGAGAAGAGACCAAGCTCCCTCAACCTATCCTCATAAGGCATGCCCCCCAATCCAGGCAACATCCTTGTAAATCTCCTCTGCACCCTTTCAATGGCTTCAACATCTTTCCTGTAATGAGGTGACCAGAACTGCGCGCAGTACTCCAAGTGGGGTCTAACCAGGGTCCTATAAAGCTGCAGCATTATCTCCCGACTCCTAAACTCAATCCCTCGATTAATGAAGGCTAGTACGCCATACGCCTTCTTGACCGCATCCTCCACCTGCGAGGCCGATTTAAGAGTCCTATGGACCCGGACCCCAAGGTCCTTCTGATCCTCTACACTGCTAAGAATGGTACCCTTCATTTTATACTGCTGCTCCATCCCATTGGATCTGCCAAAATGGATCACTACACACTTATCCGGGTTGAAGTCCATCTGCCACTTCTCCGCCCAGTCTTGCATTCTATCTATGTCTCGCTGCAACTTCTGACATCCCTCCAAACTATCCACAACACCACCTACCTTGGTGTCGTCAGCAAACTTACCAACCCATCCCTCCACTTCCTCATCCAGGTCATTTATGAAAATGACAAACAGCAAGGGTCCCAGAACAGATCCCTGGGGCACTCCACTGGTCACTGACCTCCATGCAGAGAAAGACCCCTCCACAGCCACTCTCTGCCTTCTGCAGGCAAGCCAGTTCTGGATCCACAAGGCAACAGCCCCTTGGATCCCATGCCCTCTCACTTTCTCAAGAAGTCTTGCATGGGGGACCTTATCGAACGCTTTGCTGAAGTCCATATAGACCACATCCACCGCTCTTCCTTCGTCAATGTGCTTGGTCACATTTTCAAAGAACTCAACCAGGCTCGTAAGGCACGACCTGCCCCTGACAAAGCCGTGCTGACTACTTTTGATCATACTAAACTTCTCTAGATGATCATAAATCCTGTCTCTCAGGATCCTCTCCATCAACTTACCAACCACTGAGGTTAGACTCACCGGTCGGTAATTTCCCGGGCTGTCCCTGTTCCCTTTCTTGAATATAGGGACCACATCCGCAATCCTCCAATCCTCCGGAACCTCTCCCGTCTCCATCGACGAAGTTACTGTGAAATTCCCCTGGTCGCCACACTCCGGCGCCTGTTCGGGTCAATGCACTTAACTTGCACGTCTTTCAGAATGTGGGAGGAAACCACGCAGACACGGGGAGAACGTGCAAACTCCACACACAGTGACCCAAGCCAGGAATCAAACCCGGGTCCCTGGCGCTGAGAGGCAGCAGTGCTAATTACTGTGCTGCCAATTCTCTATTCTGATTTGGGTGATCTCGCCAATCAGGTTTTTTTTAAATATTGTGCCTAGTATAAGTGACTTGAGTTTGAATTTCTACTGTTCAGTGTTACCCCATTTCATTGCTATCAGGCCCATGGATCTTGGTGATAGTGCAGTCTGAACATGTAGCTATCTAATCTATTACTCCTTTTGTACTTGATGTAAAACACTGGGCAACAAAGAATCTTTGACATGGCAAAACAATAATTAGAATATATTTCATTTTGGAGAGGAGGGAGCTGGTGGTGGATTGAAAGAAATGTTCATAGAAAATAATTTTATTGCTCCCAATGGTTACAATAGCTATTGTCTTCCAGCATTTCCGTGTTGATTTTCTGAAAGTCATGCTAGTTTAAGAGATCATCTTTAAATAATACATCTTTATGATTCCTGTGTTGTCAACTTAACATGTGGAGACCTGAAATACAAACCATATAAAGCTGTATGTTTCAGATTGTATCATCCAAATACATGTTGAAGTTCAAGTACTTGGCACCAAATTGTGTAGATTTATTTTCTATAGCACAGAAAAAGTAATTGGCTCCATTGTTATTCGTTAACAGTCAGAGTCGTGTTCTGCTATCATTCAAAAACTGAAGAGCACAGCAGAAGAGGTTGGTAACACGTTCATTCTTTTCCATTTTTAAATGTCCTTTGGAGTAAAGAAAAAGCATTAACTTGGTCAGTCTAAATTAAATCTCAATGTTACAGCACAAAAACATGTTTTTCACACAAGCGACCTAATCGTTCTCCTGCTCTTGATTTGATTTATTATTGTCACGCGTATTAGTATCCAGTGAGAAGTGTTGTTTATTGCGCGCTATACAGACAAAGCATACCGTTCATAGAGAAGGAAAGGAGAGAGTGCAGAATGTAGTGTTACAGTCATAGCTAAGGTGTAGAGAAAAATCAACTTAATACGAGGTAGGTCCATTCAAAAGTCTGACAGCAGCAGGGAAGGTGCTGTTCTTGAGTCGGTTGGCACGTGATTTCAGACTTTTGTATCTTTTTCCCGGTGGAAGAGAGTATGTCCAGAGTGCGTGGGGTCCTTGATTATGCTGGCTGCTTTTCCGAGGCAGCAGGAAGTGTAGACAGTGTCAATGGATGGGAGCCTGGTTTGCATGATGGACTGAGCTACGTTCACGACCTTTTGTAGTTCCTTGCGGTCTTGGGCAGAGCAGGAGCCATACCAGGCTGTGATACAACCAGAAAGGATGCTTTCTATGGTGCATCTGTAAACGTTGGTGAGAGTCGTAGCCGACATGTCAAATTTCCTTCGTCTTCTGAGAAAGTAGAGGCGTTGGTGGGCTTTCTTAACTATAGTGTCGGCATGGAATAACCTTGCATGGTCCTCCTTTTCAAGCATCTGTTTTCCCCTTGAGGAAAAAAGTTACGGACTTCAACAGTTTTACACCCTTCTGACATGTTGATCAAAGTCAGTCTGGTTTCAATCTTGCAATAAAATTTGAATTCCCCGTTAATTCTTGCTGTGATTAACTAAAGATTCTCTTGAGCTTTCTCAGCCTGAGTAAAAATAACCATAACTTGTCAGATCTCTGCATAGGCTGTTTACATAAGGGGTTACACCCAGCAAGCACAGTGGCCCAGTGGTTAGCACTGCTGCCTCACAGCACCAGGGACCCAGTTTCAATTCCCCCGGCTTGGGTCACTGTGCAGAGTCTGCAAGTTCTCCCCGTGTCTGTGTGGGTTTCCTCTGGGTGCTCCGGTTTCCTCCCACAGTCCAAGGATGTGCAGGTTAGGTGGATTGACCATGCTAGATTGCCCTTTAGTGTCGGGGATTAGCTGTGGTAAATGCATGGGGCTGTGGGGATAGGGTCTGGGTGGGATTGAGGTCAGTGCAGAGTCGATGAGCCAAATGGCTATGAACCCATGTTGTGTACCCTTATTGTCCTTTTTTTTCTATCATGGGAAGGTTGAACAGGCTGGGCCTGTATCTATTCAACTTTAGAAGATTGAGAGGTGATCGTATTGAAACATACAAGCTCCTGAGGGGACTTGATAGCGTGGATGCTGAAAGAATGTTTCCCCGTTGGGAGAGGCTAGAACTAGGAGACTCTGTTTAAAAATAAGGGGTCTCCTATTTACCATGCAGATGAGAATTTTATTCGGAGGGCCGTGACTTTTTGGGACTCTGTTTCCCCAGAGAGCAGTGCAGGGTCATTGAATATCTTTGAAGGCAGAGGTGGGTAGATTCTTGACTAATAAGGACACCAAAGGTTATCGGGCATAGGCAGAATATGGACTTGAGGCCACAATCAGCCATGGTTTTATTGAATTGGAGCAGGCTTGAGGGGCCCGATGGCCTATTCCAGCACCTAATTTGTAATGTGTGTAAAATTCTACACACTGATTTAATGTGTGCCAACTAACATCTACATGACCTCTGTATTCTGTTGGATCAAAACCAAGAATTCTACTTGCCTTATCGACTTCGTTATCAACTTTCAATGACCTACAATACTGGTATCCCTTTCTCCTGTAAGTCACACACCACCCGTACATTGATGGTGTATTTCCTTTCTGTGTTCCTCTTCAGTTGCTTATTTTGCTGCATTGGAACTGCATCAGCCAGTTTGTTTCAGGCTGTCTGTGTCCTCTTTCAAAATTTGGTGTCATCAATATGTTTGATACAGTTTTGAAAAAGTGACCCAACATAGGCTTCTGAAATAGCATTTGCTCGGTCTTCGAGTGGCGAAACCGCCATTTGCAGTTGCCCGATGCCTCCATTCTCTATAATATGCCATTCTCTTTGCCATGAAGATCTTGTGTGATACCTTACCAATTTTTGGAAAAAAAACATATCACTGCATTTTTTCATCTCCTATTTCAAAATCCTTTTGGGTTAGTCAAATGCAACCTGTCTTGGTTAGCACTGCTGCCTCACAGCTTCAGGGACCCAGGTTCGATTCCCGGCTTGGGTCACTGTCTGTGCGGAGTCTGCACATTCTCCCCGTGTCTGCGTGCGTTTCCCCCCACAATCTGAAAGACGTGCTGGTTAGTTGGATTGGCTGTGCTAAATTCTCCCTCAGTGTACCCGAACAGGCGCCAGAGTGTGGCGACTAGGGGACTTTCACAATAACTTCATTGCAGTGTTAATGTAAGCCTAGTTGTGACACTAATAAATAAATTTTTATCTATTTCGGCTGGCCTTGGTGTAACTCCTGTTTCTTCAAGTTCTTAGTCATTTCATCCCATATTTGTAGAACAGTAGTTTACCAAGAACTAAACTGAGGTAACTGGCCTATAATTTCCATCTTATGAAGAGAATTGTCAGATTTGTCATCTTGCAGTCTCTGATACAATTTTCCTTGCTGTATAATTTTCAGCAGTCTTAATCTAACATCACTCTTTATGGATCTTTGAATGTAAGCTGTTAGATCCTATTGATTTGTCTACCTTAAATTTGAGAAATTTAAGTGCATTTTATCTTCAAATGGCCCTTTCAATAATTGTTCCACATCCCACTGCTGGTTTAAAGTTTTGGTGTCACAAGTCGGAACACTGCAGTGAAGTTACTGTGAAAATCCCCTAGTTGCCACACTCCGGCGCCTGTTCGGGTACACTGAGGGAGAATTTAGCATGGCCAATGCATCTAACCAGACTGTGGGAGGAAACAGGAGCACCCGGAGGAAACCCATGCAGACACTGGGCGAATGTGCAGACTCCGCACGGACAGTGACTCAAGTTGGGAATTGAACCCGGGTCCCTGGCGCTGTGAGGCAGCAGTGCTAGGCGCTGTGAGGCAGCAGTGCTAACCACTGCGCAGCCCATAATGTTGTTCTAAGCATATACTTGCTTTCTATCACAAGCTTGTCCCCTCGTCTAGGTGGGGAAAATTATTTAAGTCTACAATGTAATATATCAGTGCACATGATCCCTCCTTTTTAAGACCGTAAATAACCTGTCATATGATGGGCGAGCTAATGTCCTTCTTCACACACGACTTGAAAGGTGGAAATTGAGGGTGATCCTCTTTAAGGGTTCTTCGTTGAAATCTCATCTTAATGTGAATGAACTGATCTTCTTTGATCTCCACAGGAAGCAGAATCAACATCCATCCAGGCTGCAGACAGTACAGCAACCAACGGCAGTGTGACTCCGACGGACAAAAGGTAAAGGCCTGAGAAAAAATATTAAATGTCATGCTCCATTTGATAAAGTGATTGGGGTTGGGCCTTAATATCAAGATCGAACCTTTGCCAGCACGAGTGAAATCTCAAATGCCTGAAGTATCGTCGCTGAAAGTTTGTATTTGAAGGGATCTGCAAATGCTTACCTGGCCAACCTGTCAAATGTGTTCTGGCCACGTCGCTGACCCATGACTCCAAAGATGACCATCGAGAGCTTCACTGATCAACATAGCTGCAGAGGGAGATACATTTGGTCTTCTCACCATAACTGATTTTCCAATAAAGAGTTCAGATAGTCATTATGTTGATCACATTAATTGATCATTGCATTGACAATGAGTCATGCTTCATTGATCAGTAATAAACATCTGGTAATTAAACGCTTTTTAAAAAAAAATGATCATATAACTAAAATCCTGACAGAAGGATCCTTGCTTCTGAGTTTACAGATTTACCTGTGGGGCTTTTATTACAGTTTAATGTATTAAACAGTATAGGAAACCACAGGATCTTATTCCTTGTCGTTGCTCAGTATAACTTAATGTGTTGGACTTTGCTGAGGTCGTGGCTTATTCATAGCATCATTGAACCCCTGCAGTGCAGAAGGAGGCCATTTGGCCCATCGAGTCTGCACCGACCACAATCCCACCCAGGCCCTATCCCCATAACCCCATGCATTTACCCCAGCTACTCCCCCAGACATTAAGGAGCAATTAAGCAAGGCCAATCCACCTAACCTGCACATCTTTGGATTCAGTCTGGCATTTGATCCCCTTTCCATTTGTGCAATAATTGAGGTAAGCCCACTTTATACCAATCAAACTTTAATCAGATGCAGGTGGATGTCATTGAATCATTGCTCAAAGTTAATAAAATTCAATGGCTTAAAGGAGCCGTTCCTTTCTGATGCACTGTTTATATTTTCTGTGATTGACTGGAGAGATTAACAAACTGCTGACATGTTTCATGGGGTAAAAAGCCACTCGTTAGAATGTGCATTGGAAGATGTCTATGGGCGGGAATCGTGGTGGGCAGGACACAGACCATGCAAAGATCCGTTCAGCTCAGGCGGGATTTTCCGGTCTTGGGGCGAGCGTGGCCGGAAAATCCTACCCTATGTTATATTTTCCCTTTTTTGCGTTGGAGAAACCCCAGCTCTGGCCAGGCAGCTTTTGAAGGCTTTGCATTGCCCAAGACCGTATCACTTAACTTTTAAAATAAACAGCAATACCAAAAGAAAATGATGATAAATACTATGTTTGCATATTGTCTAATGAGGTTAGAGCGGTTAGGCTTGTATCCATTAGAGTTTAGTAAGAGGAAACTTGATTGAAATCTGATCCTGTGAGGTATTGGCAGGGTGGATGTGGAAAGGATGTTTCCTCTGGTCAGAGTCTAGAACTAGGAAGTCACTGTTTTAAAAAAAAAAATAAGGGGTCGCTCGTTTAAAACAGATGAGGAGAATTTTTTTTCTCTCGGTCGAGAGTCTGGAACACTCTTCCTCCAAATGGAAGCAGAATCTGTGAACATTTTCAAGACAGAACTAGATGGGGGTGAAAGGTTATCGGGGGTAGGCGGGGATGTGGAGTTGCAATCTGATCCGCCATGATCTTGTTGAGGGGCCAAGTGGCCTACTCCTAATTTGTATGCTTGTACATGATCGAAAACGGTTATCTGGAGCGGAGGCATTGATTAGCCATAATGTGGATTAAGTTACAGAAGAGGCTTGAAGGGCCATGTAGCCTGCTCTTGGTCTTTGTTCCAACATAAATTCATTCTAACTGGTGTTCAACAAGCCATTCAGCTGAAAACCTGATTAGGTCCCAGAAGTCAGTTATAATAACCAAATGATTAGGTAACCCTAAGGAGTTAATTTACTACAAAATGTACTCTTGGCATATATATAAATGAAATATATATATCCGCTGTAAGGAAGAGCTCTTTGAGGAGGTTTCTATAGGACTCGCACTCTTATTCCCTGTGTAAAGTGTAAGCAGATTTCAGAAGAGCAATCTCTTGTTAAATTTGTGGTTCTTTATGCACCCCAGTAATCAATAAAATTTAGTAATATTACACGAAAATCTAGAACTTGGGATCTTCATGAATGTTCTGCCTTATTTCAGACTTTTGGTGGGAATTGCAGAACTATTACCTTTTATCTGTTTATCGACATATTTGTGCAAACTGATCTGATAGCAGGTGGGACGATCTGGAAACAGCGACTGAATTAATTAACGTTGGTTGAAATGATTTAGTGATTTAAACATTGTGGGGTTTACGACTGGTTCAGGCGCCTTGTATTGAGCTTGATAATCAAGACCATCCTTTTTAATCATCAACCCAGAAGAAAAATCCATAATTAGGTAAGTTAAATGTTTCCAAATTAACAGAAGCTGCTGCTAAAGTTATTGAGACTCCTTTAAGCTCAAGGGTGAAGTCTTAATTGCTTCACAGTTTCTGTTCTCTGCTGCCATTTGAAATAGAGATTTATATCCATTCAGCAACTCTGTTTAATAAAAGTTTCCAACTCTTCGAACTACTTTGTGAAATAAGTTTGCATTTCATTTCCAGTACAAATAAATGTCATGACGGCATTGGGTTTTAAATAAAAGACGTAACTAATCTGGATAGATATAAATTTTGAGGAATGAAATTATTTTATTCCTGTTTTGCAGGATAGGCTTTCTTGGTCTAGGCCTAATGGGGAGTGGAATTGTTGCAAATCTCTTGAAGATGGGGCACACTGTCACAGTGTGGAATCGCACAGGAGAAAAGGTATGCCACCTCCAAACTTCTGATCTGTTTCCTATCGCGCTTGCTCAGCTGTTACTGTCGGCTTTGCTTCAGTGGTTAGCGCCCTTACCCCTTGTGTCAAAATGTTGTGGGTCCCAGTCCCACTCCAGAGACAACAAACAATTCATACCACACTTCAGTGCACTGTCAGAAATGCTGTCTTTCGGATCTCGAACAGGAGATTTCTCCATGTGTCCTGGTCAGCATTTATCTCAACAAATATCACTGAAAAACAGAATATCTGGTTCTGTATTTCACTTGTGGATAAACATAGAAGATAGGAGCAGGAGGAGGCCATTTGGTCCTTTGCGCCTGCTCTGCCATTCACGATCTTGGCTGATCGTCAAACTAAATAGCCTAATCCTGCTTTCCTTGCTGTATGTAAATTAGTTGCCATATTCCCTTAGCATGGGAGTATGGTGTTGAGATAGTGCGGTCATGGCCGATCCTCTAAATGGCTCAAAGGGCCAAATGACCTACTTTTCTGGGTTTACTTTATAACGCTGACCAGACTTTAGAAGTCCTTCATTGGTTGTAAAGGGCTTTGACGTTGTAAAAAGTGCTATAGAAATTAAGATTTCTGTCTGCCACTTCATGAAGCACCTCATTGGCTCTAAAGTGCTTTAGATGTCCTGAGGTGTTGTGTGAAAGTCCTTCCCTTTACTGCATGCCAACATGCCCTGTAAGATGGAACTAGAGTGCACAAGGCCCTTGGGGCGGCACGGTGGCACAGTGGTTAGCACTGCTGCCTCACAGCGCCAGAGACCCGGATTCAATTTCGGTCTCGGGTCACTGTGTGGAATTTGCACTTTCTCCCCGTGTCTGCATGGGTTTCCTCCGAGTGCTCTGGTTTCTCCCCATAGTCCAACGATGTGTGGGTTAGATGGATTGGCCACGCTAAATCAACCTTTTTTATATCGGGGGAATTAGCAGGGTAAATATGAGGGGTTACAGGGATAGGAGCTTGGGTGGGATTGTGGTTGGTGCAGACTCGATGGGCCAAATAGCCTCCTTCTGCACTGTAGATTCTATGAACTGAACAAACTCTGGTTATGCTGCCGATGTGACAACCGGGATTGAACCAAAAATTGGGTGTGCAATACCATATAAATCAAATGTCTGTTTTGCTTTCAATACTGCTTCATTCCTGTTCAAAAAGTCAGGCCCATTCCATTGGCATCAAGGCTGAACTCACAAATGTATTAAGCCCCACTCTCGTAGCTCTCTGACACAGCAATTTGGAACACCAGTTTCCTGTGAAAGTACCCTTTTGAAAGGAATGTATGTGGTTTGTTTTTGAAGTGGGAAAATTTATCAAATGCCTCTTCGTTTTGTGGCAGTGCGACCTTTTTCTCCAGGAAGGGGCACGTTTAGGACGGACACCAGCGGAGGTGGTTTCTACGTGTGATATCACACTCTCTTGCATTTCTGACCCAAAGGCAGCTAAAGACGTAAGTGCATCTACTGTTTCTTAGCCTGATTGGCTGAGCGGCAATGAACCATAATGTTAGCTCTCTTAATATTCTTAAGTAATGGGAGGAATGTTAATATTTACATCTCGACGTGTTTTCAGTTAACCTTGTTTATAAAAAAAAAAAGCTCTAACGATCTGAGTATTTGCAGCAAGTTTTGTTTTGTGCTTTCAGCTGGTTCTGGGTCCCAGTGGAGTGCTGCAAGGGATTCGACCAGGCAAGTGTTATGTTGACATGTCTACAGTGGATCCCGAGACATCCACAGAAATCTCACAGGTAATAAGCTGAGTAGATTTCACAGAGCATAAAACTTACTCTTGTCTTGAAGATTGGGCTTGTACCAATTTTGAGGGGGTGGGGGGGAAACTAATGTCATTCAAAGCAAATTTGTGAAATGTGCCTCTTTCCGTGGTCTGGCTGCATTGCAAATTACTGGCACCACTGGTCCAAGTCGAGGTCTCTTTATAAATGTGGTGGGCTGCTTCAATCAACTGGCAAATCCTGTAGTTAGACGATAATTACCACCTTCTTTCTGAAATATAGAATTTAGTTACAGCTTTGTTTCATTTATCTGGCCTGGCCTGTGCTTCCCTTCTAATGCTTTGCTTCAGTCGTTCATCTGAAAGTATTTGTGTTGGAGGGGGGAGTGGGCATTGGCTAGACTGCTAACTTGTGGATGAGACTAATATAGTCAGGATTTGATCCCTGCTGCGGCTGAGGTAGAGTTGGCACCTGTCTCCTTGCCCTAGCTGCAATTTTTTAAAAATTAGATGTGGGGATGTCAAGGACCTGCCATTGGACAGAGAAGTGAAGACTATCCGTCTAAAGACATTTCTTTGCTATCCTTGTATTGTTTCCCAGCCTGCTCTTCTGGAGCTTTTAGACCATAAGACATAGGAGCAGAATTAGGCCACTCGGCCCATCGAGTCTGCTCCGTCATCCAATCATGGCTGATTTTTTTCCTCATCCCCATTTTCCTGCCTTTTCCCCATAACCCCTGATCCCCTTATCAGTCAAGATCCAATCTATCTCTGTCTTAAAGACACTCAATGACCTGGCCTCCACAGCCTTCTGCGGCAAAGAGTTCCACAGATTCACCACTCTCTGGCTGAAGAAATTCCTCCTCATCTCTGTTTTAAAGGATCGTCCCTTCAACCTGAGGTTGTGCCCTCTGGCTAAAGGTCTTCCTACTTATTTCACTGTTAGCACCAAGCTTTTATTTCCGTGTTCTATGGCCACTCCTGAAATGTTTGCCTTTCTGTTTTCTCACACAAGCCTTGTGCTCCTGTTCCTTCCTTCCAGTCTGGTCTGAATGTTTCTTTTTCACTAGTGTCCGGTCAATTTCTTGTGACAAATCATTGTATAGAAAACGTAGAGTTTGGCTTTCCCAATAGCTCGATGGGCAAATGTCATCAAAGTGTGATACTGAGCCATTGCAATGGAGAATGTTCAAGGTTTGGTCCTGAAGTGTGCTGAATTAGCTGAGCTCAGTTGATGCAGCAGTGCAAGTGGGACAAAAGGCCTCAATCTCCCTGCGATCGGGAGGCTAAACATTAACTACAATGGCCAATCCTGATCATTACCAATCACTCCCCTTCAACAGTGCACAGTGTGGGCTTGGCCAAAAAAAACCCAGGATTGACAGGATGCAGAGCCGAGTCCTTTTAAGATGCAAAAATGTGGAAGATTCTGTGCAATGTTAGGATAGATACATTGAGTTTTTAACCATGGATTTAATTAATTTTAGTGTGTATGATTGGCAAGCGGTGGGTGACTACACCAGGGATTTTCTTGGCACAAAATGGAAGTGTTTCTGAAAGAATTGAGTGCTTTTAAAGTTTATTTATTAGTCACAAATAAGCTTGCCTTAACACTGCAATGAAGGCCATAATGTGGAGATGCTGGTGTTGGACTGGGGTGGGCACAGTAAGAAGTCGCTCAACGTCAGGCTAAAGTCCAACAGGTTTATTTGGTGTCACTAGCTTTTGGAGCGCTGCTCTCACCTGATGAAGGAGCCATGCTCCGAAAGCTCGTGATACCAAATAAATCTGTTGGACTTTAGCCTTGGTGTTGAGACTTTTTACTGTGCCCACTGCAATGAAGTTACTGTGAAAATCCCCTAGCCGCCACACTCTGGCTCCTGTTCGGGTACACGGAGGGTGAATTTAGCATGGTCAATGCACCCTACCAGCATGTCTTTCAGACTGTGGGAGGAAACCGGCGCACCCGGAGGAAATCCACGCAGACACGGGGAGAACATGCAGACTCCGCACAGATAGTGACCCAAGCCGGGAATCGAACCCTGGCACTGTGAGGCAGCACTGCTAACCACTGTGTCACCGTGCCACTCCCTGTTGTTTTAAAAATCTCTTGGGTCACCTTGGACCTCATTGGTGATGGTTTCAAAGCTTTCCTGACCCGATCTAACATTCCAACTTGTGCCCCGCTTGGTGCCATGGGCCAGTTTTCTGATTCCAGTGTTGTGTATGACGCTTCGTTAAGATCTTGAGGTTGGCGGACTTTACCTGGGCCGCTCTCTTTACAAACTCCACAGCCAGTAGCCGGGACTGATCTGTAATTGTTACTCCGTTGCATAGGTGATCACTTCCAGGGGGGGGCGCTTTCTCGAAGCACCAGTCTCTGGGAATCGGCAACTGTCGGAAAATGGAATGCTGGTGATCCTTGCTGCTGGAGATGAGGCATTATTTGATGATTGTAGCAGCTGTTTTCAGGCCATGGGGAAAAAGTCTTTCTATTTGGGTAGGTTTGCGTTTACAGAATCCTCCAAACCCTTTCTCTCCCTATATATGAATTGTCTTGATAGATTTGTTTACTGTGCTGGAAAACTCAATGTCTCAAAGTGTTATTTCGGGAGGAAAGGCCAAATCGTACTTTGTGATTAAAATTAAACATCATAGAATCCCTACAGTGCAGAAAGAGCCATTCGGCCCATCGAGTCTGCACTGACTTTCAGACAGGATACCACCCAGGCCTTTCCTATAACCCTACATATTTGCCCCGCTAATCCCGCTGACCTACAAATCCTGGGACTCTTAAGGGACAATTTAGCATGACTAATCCACCTAACCTGCACAAAAGGTCATGAATGTAGCCCAATCCATCGCACAAACCAGCCTCCCATCCACTGACTCTGTCTACACTTCCCGCTGCCTAGGCAAAGCAGCCAGCATAATTAAGGACCGCATGCACCCCGGACATTCTCTCTTCCACCTTCTTCCATCGGGAAAAAGATACAAAAGTCTGAGGTCACCAACCGACTCAAGAACAGCTTCTTCCCTGTTGCCGTCAGACTTTTGAATGGACCTACCACGCATTAAGTTGATCTTTCTCTACACCCTAGCTATGACTGTAACACTACATTCTGCACTCTCTCCTTTCCTTCTCTACGAACGGTATGTTTTGTCTGCATAGCGAGGAAGAAACAATACTTTTCACTATGTTAATACATGTGACAATAAATCAAATCAAACATCTTTGGACTGTGGGAAGAAACCGGAGCACCCGGAGGAAACCCACGCAGACACGAGGAGAATGTGTAAATTCCACACAGACAGTGACCCAAGCTGGGAATCAAACCAGGTCCCTGGAGCTGTGAAGCAACAGTGCTAACCACTGTGCTACCGTGCCGCCCGCACATGTTAATACATGTGACACTAATAAATCAAGTCAAACATCTTTGGACTATGGGAGGAAACCGGAGCACCCGGAGGAAACCCACACAGACACGGGGAGAACGTGCAAACTACACCCAGGCGGTGACCCAAGCCAGGAATCGAACCGGGTCCCTGGCGCTGAGGCAGCAGCGCTAACCACTGTGCTATCGTGCCGCCCCTCCAAAACATGAATTCTACCACTTCAAAACTCTGTTCAAATGGATCCCTTTTTATTATTGCTGTGTAAATTTTTTATACTGTATATGCTGCTAAGCTAACTAATGGAACAGCCTAAAAGCAACTGAGCGTGACTCTCTCCCCAGAGAGGAGGTGACTTGCACACATGAAACAACCTGATCAACAAAGCATTCTGACTGTATCCTCCCCTTTTTCAAGCTTGCTAATGTATTCCCTACACTGCTAAATAATAACCTGTGCTTTTTTAAAAAATCGACCTGAAGAGCGATTAGATTTGATCCTTTTATGAGATCCCTAATGAGGAGACATCCCATCCTTCCAGTGCTTAATTTGCAGAACTAATCTGTCTAATTGAAAGAAAAATCTTAAATAAAAGCTGATCTGGCAGCACCGGTGAGGTGGGAAACGGGGGTTCAAGTTTCAGCTTGATGAGCTTTGCCCAAGGGTCATAAACCTGAAATGTGAACTCTGTCCCTCTCTCCGCAGATGCTGCCAGACAGGAGTATTTCCACATTTTGTGTTTACGTTGTATAACCGAGGGTGTGAGGCCATCTCACAAGTCTGAGCATGTGTGAAGTTAATTCGATGTGCACTTTCTGCTTTCCGGACTAAGTGGAGCACTATATGGGCCTGCTTACATTATTGTTTCCTTTCCAGGTGAGGTGGGTAATGCGTCGAAGATGATGCTGATTGTAAATATGATCCTGGGCAGTTTCATGGCTTCTGTTGCGGAAGGATTCACGTTGGCTAAGATAGCCAGCCAGTCCCAAGAAGTGCTGCTTTACATCCTGAGTCAGGGACCTTTGGCAAGTGCTTTTCTGGACCAGAAGTGCCAAAGTAACTAACTTTCTTTCTAATTTCTTTTGAGTGGAATTGGTTGATGCCGAGGATGCTGATTGCCTGAATTTAGTTAATTAATCCTAGATTCATAGAAACAGATTAATTTCCAGTTAGCCATCCAAATGCAAATACTGCCAATGGAAGCACATTGGGGATTAGTTTAAACGTGGATCCATTTGTAAGCAACATAACATTTGATACTGGGCATTAATTTTTTAGGATCTGTAGTATTTGAGGACCTGCATCATTGATGATGGGTATATTCTTTGCTTTCTGTAGTTATATTGTTCAGGGCCATTTTGCAAAGTTATTTCAAACTTGCTTCAAATGTCCTTTGGTGCAGTATCCAGGGATGCCATAAGTTCATAGAATCCCTACAGTACGGAAGGAGGCTATTTGGCCCATTGAGCCTGCACTGACCACAATCCCACCCTATCCCCATATATTTACCCTGCTAATCCCCTGAAACTAGGGTCAATTTAGCATGGCCAATCAACCTAACCCGCACATCTTTGGACTGTGGGAGGAAACCGGAGCACCCGGAGGAAACCCGTGCAGACTCCACGTTGTGCAAAAAACTGTTTGTTTGATAAACATCTTTGAAAGCTGGGAACGTTAGTGCGGTGCACAGTTGATTCCTGTCGAGATATATATTTAATTGCCTGATTCAGTTGCAATCCATGACACGTGAGTGGTGGCAGTGGCAGGGTGTTGTAGCTGGGCTGGCAATCCAGAGACCCAGGGTAATGGTCTGGGGACCCAGGTTCAAATCTCACCATGGCAGATAAAAATCAGGAATTAAAATTCCAATTGTAGAATTCCTACAGTGCAGAAGGAGGCCACTTGGCCTACCGAGCCTACCACCACTGACAATCCCACCCAGGCCCAATCCCTGTAACCCCACGCATTTACCCTATTTATCCTCCTGACACTAAGGGGCATTTAGCATGGCCAATCAATCTAACCTGCACATCTTTGGACAGTGGGAGGAAACCGGAGCAAACCCACGCAGACGCGGGATTGTCTTAAAGACGCATCTGGTTCTCTGATGTCCTTTTAGCAAGGGAATCTGCCAACTTTACCTAGTCTGGCTGACGTGTGACTCCAGATCCACAGAAAAGTGGTTGACTCTCCACACAAAAAAAGCCCTCTGAATTGCTCTCGAGGGCAATACAGGCTTGAAGGTGACTTCCGATTGACACAGTTACTGTTCATGCTTGAAGAATAGAATTCTTAGTGTCAGGAATCCAGACAGAACTTTAATTCTCCTTTGGTGTCAGGAGGATCAGCAGGGTAAATGCGTGGGGTTACAAGGATTGGGGTCTGGGTGGGCTTGTCAGTGGTGCAGGCTCAGTGGGCCAAATGGCGGCCTCCTGCACTGTAGGGATTCTACAATTGGAATTTTAATTGGGTGTACTGGGATATTACTTAGCTGTGTCACAAGCCAGGTAAGCTTTTTGGTTGGCTGTAAGAATGAAGAGGAGTCTGAAAGTGACTGCTTGCAAAAGAAAATCCAGTATTTTTTTAAAGATCTGACCAGAATATTTACAGATTTCTACAGAACTTTAATCTTGCTCAACCCAAAATTGTAATTAGTTTAATGTTTTTTCTGATGTTCTAAGCTATGTAATGATGAATGACCAGCAAACCCATTAACTCTGATTCCATTTGTGATTCTCTCTCTCTCAGATATTTTACAGGGAAACTTCAAGCCCGACTTCTTGTTGAAACACATACAGAAGGACATCAGGTTAGCCATTGCTATGGGTGATTCTGTCAATCATTCAACTCCAATGGCTGCTGCGGCCAATGAAGTAAGTTTTGAGCATGTTATGCCCCTAATAAATCACAAATATTGGACGAGTTCCTTGTATCGGTGGGATGGCGTGGGGTACCTGTTTGCGGTCCTAATCTGTTGAACTGTTCAGAGTGCCACATAATGAAGAACAGCATTCCTAGAGGTTCCTGATTGTTGGGGGAATAATGTGCAGATGGAATGGTGTATGTCGTTTCAGTCGACAGTGGGACCTACCACAGCTTATTGTTGTCCTAATCACAGTGCTAGAAAGCTGTGGGTGTGTATGTTTGCCTATTTATACAAAGAAAATTACATCACAGGACCAGTCCAAAGATGTGTGGGTTAGGTTGATTGGCTATGTTAAAATTGCCCCTTAGTGTCCTGGGATGCGAAGATGAGAGGGATTAGCGGGTAAAATATGTAGGGATATGGGGGTAGGGCCTGGGTGGGATTGTGGTCGGTGCAGACTCGATAGGCCGAATGGCCTCTTTCTGTACTGTTGGGTTTCTATGATTTCTAGGCCCTTCGGCCCTCCAAGCCTGCACCAACCATGCTGCCCAACTGAACTAAACCCCCTACCCTTCTGGGTCCGTATCCCTCTATTCCCATCCTATTCGTGTATTTGTCAAGACACCCTTTAAAAGTCCACTACCTCCCCTGGCAGCGAGTTCCAGGCACCCACCACCCTCCATGGGGAAAAAAAAACTTGCTAAACGTGTAAAAACACGTGTAATGTGTTAAAACTGTCACATGTTATGCACTACTTCAATCCTGCTATCAAAACTCAGTCTATTAGAGAAGCAGTACATTTAATAAATATCTAACAAAATATTTAAGCTTGCCTAATCCATGCATCTACTTTGACATGTTGGAACAGAGGAATTATTTAAAATTTTAGGTCATTATTGTCAAACAGCAGGGTTTTTAAAAATAGTTGCCAAGTCATTTAAAAGATTCTGAAATCGATGAATGCCATATCAAATGTTCAATATTTCTCATCTTCTACACTCCTTATTCAGTTTCGCCTTTGCTTTATCTTTCAAACTTTAACTCGGGTTTTATGACAAATTTATTTCATTGCTAGTTAAACTGACACAAGACAGTGCTTTGTTCAATCACGATGTGGAGATGCCGGCGTTGGACTAGGTTGGGCACAGTAAGAAGTCTCTCAACACCAGGTTAAAGTGCAGCAGGTTTATTTGGAACCACGAGCTTTCGGAGCGCTGCCCCTTCATCAGGTGAATGGATTCCTCTCACTCCTCCACTCACCTGATGCAGGAGCAGCGCTCCGAAAGCTCATGATTCCAAATAAACTTGTCAGACTTTAACCTGATGTTTGTGAGACTTGCGCCATCATATTTGAGGAATTCTGTTGTAGAAGCGTGATTGGTTGCTTGTCAATTCTGTGTTCATAGTTTAGGTTAAATTATTGTGCTCTTCATGTAAAAGTTCTCCCAAGGTTTTTTCATTCTTTTGATTTCTTGCTGATTTTAGTAATTGAAGAGTTGAGAGCCCAAATCTACCTGTGTTATAGTGCATTCATGGTTTGGCTGGTGTTCTCCACCGATGTATCCACAATAGCTTTGAATGTTACCTTAAATTTTCTGTTGGTTAAGAGATGCCCTGAGCATAGAAGGTGAGAGGTGAAAAAATTAACTTTTAGTGCCATGACGATGGCAGTATTGTCCACTACAAGCATTGTAAAATGTAATATTTGAAATGGCCGCATAGACTTAAATTAGTTGTATCAATAATTTGGCAATAATCTGATTAGGAACTATGTTCCTCTTACCGTTCCAAAGCTTTGCAGTGCGAATACTGCAATATAAAATCTAGTAATGGTAAATCTACTTGACGATCTAGCTTGATTTGATTTATTATTGTCACATGTATTAACATACAGTGAAAAGTATTGTTTCTTGCGCGCTATACAGACAAAGCATACCGTTCATAGAAAAGGAAAGGAGCGAGTGCAGAATGTAGTGTTACAGTCATAGCTAGGGTGTAGAGAAAGATCAACTTAATGCAAGGTAGGTCCATTCAAAAGTCTGATGGCAGCAGGGAAGAAGCTGTTCTTGAGTCGGTTGGTGCGTGACCTCAGACTTTTGTATCTTTTTCTCGACGGAAGAAGGTGGAAGGGAGAATGTCCGGGGTGCGTGGGGTCCTTAATTATGCTGGCTGCTTTTCCAAGGCAGCGGGAAATGTGGACAGTGTCAGTGGATGGGAGGCTGGTTTGCGTGATGGACTGGGCTACGTTCACAACCCTTTGTAGTTTCTTGCGGTCTTGGGCAGAGCAGGAGCCACACCAAGCTGTGATACATCCAGATAGGATGCTTTCTGTGGTGCATCTACTGCCTTCATATCTGATATTAATTTGATTTTGGAACTGATGAACTGGATTTGTGAAAGCAGGATGATCCCTCTCCATTTTCCCCATCCTCTCTCTTAGTCTTCCAGTGTTTTGCAATTTATAATCTGTTCAATCCTAACCCCAGTGCTGGTAAATGGAGCTCAGGTGGGAGATCAGATGTTTCTCGCGTGTTGGTGCAGGCTCGTAGGGCCTCTTCTGCACTGTATGATTTCTTTGAATTTTGACATTAATATCAATCTTTTCTGATTTATTATTTTCCTGTAGGTGTTTAAGAAAGCAAAGGCGCTGGGCCAGTCTGAAAACGATATGTCTGCAGTATACCTGGCCTGCAACCAGTGACCACAACAATGTTTTAATTGTTTCCTTTTAAATTCGGGGCCATTTACTTTGGGTTTTCTTTTATGTTTCCATTATCAGTAACTGCTCTAATCTGCCGCACTGGCCATTGTATGTTGATTCCTTTGGCGACTGAGAGTGATAATGGTCCAGACCCAGCCAAATCTTATTAATACACTGGCACGCGGCACCTCCTGAGACTGTGAAATAAGCATGTGCCGACCAGCTGCTGCTTTTCTTTTCGGTTGTAATTGTGTTAGGATGATGTTTAAGAAGGTATGGAAAGATGGGTTGTTGACAAAGATGGATGCTAGTGTTAACCCTTTTACAGTTGGTTTTGCTGGCTTTGTTATGTACCTCCTGATGTGGTAACCGCTGATATAAGGCCAGTCCTGGTACTGCCAGTCACCGGATACAGTATTATATCACCAAGTCATCAGTGACAAAAGTACAAAACCCATGAAGCAATCACCTGAATACTGCTGAGAAAAGTGAGGTACACCAACAGTTTCAGGGCCTGTGCTGTGGTGATTTTTTGCAGTGAATTTTATTCTCTGGTTACCGTAGTGATGCCAGTGTGGGTTGTGTATATAAGTCAGAATGTCTGTCTGGTATTGTTGCTCTGTACAAAATGAAATCTCTTCACCCAACTGGTGTCCTGCTTAATGTTTCCCACGTGGCTTGCACTAGAGGGGGGGAAAAATAAACCACAAATAGCGCTGTAAAGTCTGCACGCTTCCTGAGCAAGTCCAGTTCCTACTAACATTTATCTCGTGGTTGTCTTGGGAGTTTTAAAAACCTGTGATGATCTTTGTATCTTTTGAAAACTTTTTTTTTTTGCTGCCTTGATTTAAAAGAAAATGTTTAGTGCTGAACAGAGTTATTCACGATTTTTCTGATCAGACTGACTTTTTTTGTGTGATTCCAAATGTTTTGGGACCCTCTTAAGAATGTTGCAGTATTAAACCAGTAGTACACGCTGGGGAGACTCGAGTAAGTTTATTTTTCTGTGCATAACTTGCTCCCAGCGCCACCCTGTACATTATACCATTTATACAATTTCTGTATTTAGTGCATGATTGTACTTAACCTATAATTATAGGTTTTTTCTTTAAATTTGTATTTATTTACCTTCCTCAGTTCAAAGTATTTTTGTTTCATTCGCCCACGTACTTTATTTAAAAAATAAAAGTTATGCAAAACCTGTCCGTTGCGCTGTAGACCCATGATCCTTGTGGGTCTTTGCGCTGCTGATACGCTCACGTAGATCCAAACTTGGGAATGTAAATTGGACGTGGCTCCAGTTGCTTTTTTTAAAAAATTGTTTTTACGTTACTGACACCCGATCGTTGCATGGAGTGGGTGTGGAATGTAACCTTGGTCACTTTACTTTGCGAGGCATGTGATCACTTTTGGCTACACCAAAGCATGATGGTCAGATGTTTAACCTGACCGTCCGTTTGGACCTAAAAGATGGGTCGAATTCCATTTGAGCAGCTTTTAATGACAATGTTCAAGAGTGGCCAAATTTGATTGGGATTGGCCCTTGGATTTCTGAGTGGGACAAGGGACATTAAAAATTGGAAAAGTTAATCTAAAATGCATGCACCCCCCTGATTGCCAGCAGCCCATTGAGGAATAGTTTTCTATTCCTGCCTGTGAAAAAGTTTAGAAATATCAGTTGCTCTCAAAAACGGTTCTTGCCTTTGCATGAACTCTGTATCTTGCATGCTCTGAAATAAGAGTCTGCCCTTGCGTACACTGAGAATGGGATCTATTTGAAAGTTTTCGCTGTGGTTCTATTCATAAATAAAATGTTTTACGTAAAAAATGTACAGATGGCCTTTTCCGAGCTCGTCACCCTCCTTGAATTCGAGAAGCCCTCAAGATAAACGGGTTGGGCACAAATGTCAGGCGGATGGTGCACGAGAAGGACTGTGCTTAACTCGAGCCTGCAGTAACCTGTCTCGTGGATGTTGCTAACCCCGTCTCGCCAAATATATAAAGAGATGTCTTTTGGCTTGCTCGTCCTGGAATATCTTTTATTTAAAGAAGAAACTGGATGAAGGCACAGTTCATCATGGAGCACCATACCAGCTCTTTCGTTCAAGCTAAACGTTTTATTGCAGAACGCTGAGGGGGGTCACGAGACTACTGTACATCTCTGCGTTAGAGGTTATTGTGACTAGAACCACTTTTTTTTTTCTATGAGAAATCTGGGACTTTGAAGTCATTCCTAATTTCAAGATGCATCAAAAAATGTTGGCTTACGATCACTAACAGCATTTTACATTTTCTATGCGTTGTGACTTAATTTTTGGAAGGAGAATTTATTTAATTACGTGATTAATGAATAATTTTCTTGCACAACACCATTACTGGGCTTTCACTTTACATCAAAGGTTTGTTTGCTGGAGTTATTGAACCATTGCCTTGCAGTGCACAGGGTGGCCTGTTTCTGTCATAGGGAATGGTGCACATCCCCAGTGCTGTCGTTTCACAAAAATAGCCTGTTCTGTTGTACTAATTTTTAAGAAAATCTACCTGTAAATGTTACTTCCACTGCTACATGACACCGCCCCCCCACCAAAAAAAAGCACAGTATTGCCATCCATCCATATGCACCAGTTAATGTTCAGTTAAACCTTATCAGATAGGATTGGTATCAAGGTTACTTAATACAGATCTGGAATATCACCCTCTAGAAAAACACCAGTTAATTTGTAATATTGGCACTGGCGAACCTTCTGCAAAGGTCTTGACTGCAGATAGAACCTCCTGTAAAGAGCACTTGTGTACACAAACTACTGTGGTATTTCTGTCAATTTATTGTACTTTCGTTCCTTGCTCCAATGTAGCCTGAATTTAAAGTTGCATCCAAACTGCACAATATCCTGTCAATGCATTTTTATATAGCTTACAGTATTTCATTTTAAGATCGATATTGCAGAAATTGGCTACTATTTTTATGGATCCACAATTATTTTGTTATGTACAAAATTGTATACAGTTTGTCAAATGAGTATTCGGAAGTGTAGTGAATATTTTTTTTAAATGTGTTAAGTTGAGTCTAGCTTGGTCAATAAATGCTGTTATTGTTCAGGAAATTGGTTTATAATTGTCTCTGCATTTTATTTTGGTGTGCAAATAAAAATAACGTCATAGCTTCTTGCATAGTGATTCTAATAGAACAAATCAGTTGGGACAAGTACTGAGCTTAGTGGAGTCATCACTTCCATGGGGGAGACCCAATGTGACATAATGGGCCAACAAGGTGGGTCCTTCACGGGATTTGGGAGATTCCCCGCCTCAGTTGCTGGTTGATCAGAGGCTAGCAGTACCCCAGTGCCAGCAACGTCCCTGGCAGCAGTGGGGGCTGCCAGTAATGCTGCTCGGCCCAAGGATCTCTTGACAGATCCCTGGATTTAGGTCAGTTGAGGCAGGATTGAGCTGGTCAGAGAGAGGGGCAAAGGTGGTTTTCATGGCCTGTCAATGAGTGACTCATTAATGAGCTTCTCTGGCATCCTGTTGCAGGGATGGGATTCTTGCATCAGGTGCTTCCCACCTCCCAATTTAATGAGGGACAATTTTCCTGATGAGAATCTACGGGTATCTCTATCCAATTCTCCCCATGCCACTGTGCCTGCTTTGGTTTCAATTAAATTTTATCCATTCCGTTCATGGGATATGAGCTGAACAGCATTGGCTAGCCAGCATTTTTATTACCCATAATTGCACTTAAGTTGTTGAGTGAGGTACCTTCTTGATTTGCTGTAGTCTCTTTTTTTCATTCATTCAAGGGATTTGGACTTTGGTGAGCTGCCTGCCTTGAACCAGTGCTCTGAGAGGAAGCATTGAGGAAAGGCATGGTGCTTGCAAAGGTTTGGGAAGAGTGTGTCAGCCTGATTGGAGAGGGAATGAGTAATAGAAACTGATTAGTGTAGAATGGTTAAAGCATAGGAAGAGACCATTTGGCTTGTGTCCAGGCCGGCTCTGCACACCTAGTGCCACCCACCCCCCATTTTCCTCAGAGACCTACAATTCTTTTCTGTTCAGATTGAATCTGCTTCCACCACATTCTCATGATTTTGAACAACTATCAAATCCCAACCTTTTCCCAGCTTTTTGAAGCTATTCATGACACAAGTCCCCCCATTTCTGGAACCATTCTGAAAACTTTTACTGCACGCTATAATATCTTCACATCTTGAAAGGTGGTGAGAATTAGACACATTCCAGCTGAGGCTGAACCAGTGTTTTATACGGGTTTATCAGAACTTTCTTATTGTCAGCCCCGTACCAATCTTTCTCTTTACAGACTTGGCAGGATATGAATGCTGGAAATACAGGGCATTTATTTTGCGAGACTGAAAAATTTGACAAGTGGAGGAGAAATAATGCAGTGGGATGGCACAGCGGTTATCACTGCTGTCTATCAGCGCCAGGGACCCGTGTTCGATTCCTGGCTTGGGTCACTGTGTGGAGTTTGCACATTCTCCCCGTGTCTGCATGGGTTTCCTCCCACAGTCCAAAGACGTGCTGGTTAGGTGCAATGGCCGTGCTAAATTCTCCCTCGGTGTACCAGAACAGGTGTTGGAGTATGGCGATTAGGGGATTTTCACATGCAGTATAAATGTAAGTCTACTTGTGACTAATAAATAAACTTTAAGATAAGATTTGAGGAAGTTAAGGTTAGACAAATGCATTTAACCAGATCCAGGCTTCATTATTTATATTAAAAAAAACCTGGTGTTAACAGTCCGTGTGCGACTCATTTCTCTGCAAAAAAAAAAACCTGTAGTGTGCACACACATTTCAATTTTCATAGCACTTTGCTGGCAGTTGTTTACGAGTAAACTCATCGGATAAATTTTCTTGTTTTCAGAATAGTTCAAGGTGAAACGTCATGCATGATTTAGTGCAGTACTTATCTTGATAAGTGTGGTCTTAAATTCTGTGCAGTAAAGCTCTAGCCCCAGATTTGATAAGAACATGAAGGTACACAGCTGTTGCAATATACTTCTGAACTGCAGCATACAACTTTCTTCACATACTGGGCTATATTACATTTCTACTTTAATTCTGCTGCATTCTTTGATTTTTCTCTTGACACAAATGACTTATTTTCCATTTGTCAGGTTTTATCATTTCATAGAAAAGTGCAGAAGAGGCCATTTGGTTCATCAAGTCTGCACCGACCACAATCCTACCCAGGCCTTATCCCCATTACAACATGCATTTACCCTAGCTAGCCCTCCTGATACCAAGGGGCAATTTAGCATAGACAATCCACCTAACCCGCACATCTTTGGGCTTAATAAATGGTCGGGCACTACCTTAAGCTTTCTGGTGCATTTGTGATTTTTGTCTTTGTATCACTGTGACTTTATATTTTGGGTATAGATAATTCAATGACTTCAATAGTACTCCCATCTTTGAGTTAAGCAGTGAAAGATGTGACAGCCTATGATTGCATTAAGCTGCAGTCGGAGCATTAAGAATCCCGATTACACTATGCAAATTGCCATCATTTTATTTTGGCTTTTATATATTACGTTTATGTTCAAATGCTTGATGTTTTGTTTTCTAGTTTATGCTGCTGTGCCAGCATGGTGCTTTGTAAGGGTAGAGACTTCAATGTCTATCACATGGCTGCACAGGAATCTTTCTGATCTTACTACCTGCCATTGGTGTAGGTGGGAAAGACGTGCAAGTTGATACTCCATTGTAGAGCCATAGAAATGTTAGAGAAGGAGGCCATTTGCCCACCAAGATCATCATGTCTTGGGGTACAACTTGAACTTGGGAGTTTATGGCTCAGTAGATAGGAATGCTGCAAGAATAGACTTTATAAAATATTTGGAAGAACATCACAAACTGACTATTGCAGAAAGAGCAATGATAATCATGTGTATATCGATCATGTTGTACTGTTGGAATGCTGAAGAAATATCAGAGACCTTTCAACATGATCATTACAAAGAGTGCAATGCTATTTAACTTGAGCAGGTGGCTGCCTAAGACCTTTCAGCCATAGTGCACCGAGCGGAGGGGAATTGTAGAGAACTCTTTGGGCTGTATCACATTGAATGTATATGGCGTTTGTTACAGTTTCCTCCCGCAGTCCAAAGATGTGCAGGTTGGGTGGATTGGCCATGCTAAATTGTTCCTTAGTGTTCAAAGATGCGTTGGGAAGGTGAGGGTGGGTTAGCAGGGTAAATGTGTGGTGTGGGAGGTTAGCAGGATAAATGTGGGGGGGGGGGGCTCTGGGGAGAGGCCTGGCTGGGATGGTCTGTTAGGGTCAGTACAGACTCGATGGGCTGAGTGGTCTCTGTTGGGATTGTGTTTAGGATCCAATTGCCTCCCTCAATCCCTGCCTCCTGCCCCAGCAGTGAGCAGCTGTTGGGCTGGGAGCCGTGCTCTCTGGGCCGGGACGCTGCTGGGGGACAGAGGGGCAATAGCCGGGTTGTCTGCCCATCCCCCAGGGCCCGCACCGGGAGGCGGAGGGGCAGCGCCGAGGACCGGGTTTCCGCAGGGGCGGGGGCGGGGGGTGGCGCTTAGAGCGGGGCACAGCCGGAAGAGGTGGAGTGGTTTTGCGGCGGACACCGGAAGTGGTGCTCTCGCCCTTCAGTCAGCGGGATGGCGGCGGCGAGCGATGCGGAGAGAGGCGTGTTGGTGAGACACAGACACCGACACCCAGAGACACACACACACACACAGACCCTCAACCCGGGGAGAGAGAGCCCACTCTGCCAGGGAGACCAGAACCGGGGGGGGAGGAGGAGGCTGCGGATACGGGGGGGGGAGGAGGGGGCTGCGGATACGGGGGGGGGAGGAGGGGGCTGCGGATACGGGGGGGGGAGGAGGGGGCTGCGGATACGGGGGGGGGAGGAGGGGGCTGCGGATACGGGGGGGGGAGGAGGGGGCTGCGGATACGGGGGGGGGAGGAGGGGGCTGCGGATACGGGGGGGGAGGAGGGGGCTGCGGATACGGGGGGGGGAGGAGGGGGCTGCGGATACGGGGGGGGAGGAGGGGGCTGCGGATACGGGGGGGAGGAGGGGGCTGCGGATACGGGGGGGGGAGGAGGGGGCTGCGGATACGGGGGGGGGAGGAGGGGGCTGCGGATACGGGGGGGGGAGGAGGGGGCTGCGGATACGGGGGGGGGAGGAGGGGGCTGCGGATACGGGGGGGGAGGAGGGGGCTGCGGATACGGGGGGGAGGAGGGGGCTGCGGATACGGGGGGGGAGGAGGGGGCTGCGGATACGGGGGGGGAGGAGGGGGCTGCGGATACGGGGGGGGAGTGGAGGAGGGGGCTGCGGATACGGGGGGGAGGAGGGGGCTGCGGATACGGGGGGGAGGAGGGGGCTGCGGATACGGGGGGGGGAGGAGGGGGCTGCGGATACGGGGGGAGGAGGAGGGGGCTGCGGATACGGGGGGGGAGGAGGGGGCTGCGGATACGGAGGGGGGGAGGGGGGAGGAGGGGGCTGCGGATACGGGGGGGAGGAGGGGGCTGCGGATACGGGGGGGGGGGGAGGAGGGGGCTGCGGATACGGGGGAGGAGGGGGCTGCGGATACGGGGGGGGAGGAGGGGGCTGCGGATACGGGGGGGAGGAGGGGGCTGCGGATACGGGGGGGAGGAGGGGGCTGCGGATACGGGGGGGGGAGTGGAGGAGGGGGCTGCGGATACGGGGGGGAGTGGAGGAGGGGGCTGCGGATACGGGGGGGGGAGTGGAGGAGGGGGCTGCAGATACGGGGGGGGAGTGGAGGAGGGGGCTGCGGATACGGGGGGGAGGAGGGGGCTGCGGATATGGGGGGGAGGGGAGGAGGGGGCTGCGGATACGGGGGAGGAGGAGGCTGCGGATACGGGGGGAGGGGGCTGCGGATATGGGGGGGGAGGGGGCTGCGGATACGGGGGGGAGGGGGCTGCGGATACCTGGGTGAAGAGGGGCTGTGGATGGATGGCCGCAGGTGAAGGATTGACTGCGGATACCTGGAGGGGGATGAGGGTCTACAGGTTCCCAAGGGGGCTGGGGCGGGGGGGCTTTGTATACCCATTGCAGGAGCTGCAGCTATCTGGAAAGTAAAAGGTGGTGATGAAGGAATGGCGGGGCAGGGGGGCGGGGTCAGATAATGCAGTTTGGGTACTAGCGATGGAGACAAAGCTGGGATGGTGGATATCGGTGATCTGGATACCTTGGGGACAGATATCCATGGGTGGGTATGCATTCTAAATGGTATCTGAGGGGTGGGGGGGGAATGCAGGGAGTCCAGGTTCTGAGAGGGTGGATAACAGGGGGGGGGGGGGGGGGGGGTAATGGAGTTTGGGTTCTTGAAGGCAGACGTGACAGCTGATTCCTGGTGCGGTGGATACCAGGGTTTTGGTACCTGGAAGTCAGATACCTAGCAGGCTGGATACCTGAGGGTCATATACAGGCGAGAGCAGCAGATAATGGGGGTCCTGGTAGTGGGGAGGATATGATGTGGAGATGCCGGCGTTGGACTGGGGTAAACACAGTAAGAAGTTTAACAACACCAGGTTAAAGTCCAACAGGTTTATTTGGTAGCAAAAGCCACACAAGCTTTCGGAGCTGCAAGCCCCTTCTTCAGGTGAGTGGGAATTCTGTTCACAAACAGGGCATATAAAGACACAAACTCAATTTACATGAATAATGGTTGGAATGCGAATACTTACAACTAATCAAGTCTTTAAGAAACAAAACAATGTGAGTGGAGAGAGCATCAAGACAGGCTAAAAAGATGTCTGGAGACAATACACACCTTTTTAGCCTGTCTTGATGCTCTCTCCACTCACATTGTTTTGTTTCTTAAAGACTTGATTAGTTGTAAGTATTCGCATTCCAACCATTATTCATGTGTCTTTATATGCCCTGTTTGTGAACAGAATTCCCACTCACCTGAAGAAGGGGCTTGCAGCTCCGAAAGCTTGTGTGGCTTTTGCTACCAAATAAACCTGTTGGACTTTAACCTGGTGTTGTTAAACTTCTTAGTGGGGAGGATAGTCAGAGGAGCCAATACTTGATGCGGATACCGGCAGAGTGACAGGAATGGGGTGGTGGGTACTGGGGGTGAGGGCAGATACTGCAGGTGGTGGTTACCAGGAGTCGGGGTACCAGGAGCAATTGCATCTTCAGTTTCCCAACAGCAAAGCTTGTGGTTTTAGAAGGAGTGAAGAAATATATATATTAACATTTGATAGGTGTGCTCCAATATGTGAGAAATGGATGTTAAAAGCATTTTGTTTTGTCATGTTTTCAGTCGTGGTATTTCTATATAGATATACTTGCGCTGTGGACCTTATTTTGACAGGACGCAGAATGAAATTGTGCAGATATCATGGCTTAACTAAGCTTAAGGAAACATCATGGTTCAAAATCCTGAAACTCCCTCCCTCACCATACCTTTGCTATATCGATTGAGTGATTCAAGAAGGCAGCTCAGCACCACCTTCTCGAGGGCAATTAGGGATGGGCAATAAATGCTGGCCTCCCAAGAATGAATGAAAAATAATTTGACAATGTACCTTTAAAATGTGTTTCACACGCATTATACTGGAGATGTTATTTCTGTTTTCCGTTGCTGTGTTTAGGAGATGTATGGCACTGTCTATGAAGTCATCAGACATTGTGAAAAGCTTTCGGTTGTTAATTTGAGCTGGCCAGACTTAAAAACAAACTGTTCTGGAAAGGCAGATTCTTTTCAGCCCCATTCATTGTAGCTCAACAGGCAACACCAAGCTATTTAATATTGGCCTTATTGATTCTCTGGAGAGCTAGTGCTGACGTGATGGGCCCAATGGCATCCTGTGCTGTAATGATTCAGTGATCTTCCCGTGAGTGTCTGAGCTCGTTTGATTGCAAGTTGCTCATGAATTTTGGCGTTTTACTTCCACAAGGATTCCCTGTTCTTCTAATTTGATTTGTAGAGGGGCTGATTTATCTCAGCTGCTCCCCCTGTGTGATTTAAATAGTTGTAGGAAAACCATGTAATTCCTTTTTTCCAGTGAAATGAATTGTAGATGGACTATTGGGCTGAATTAGTAAGTGGGCTTCAATAACAAAAAAAAATGTAAGTAGTAAATACACTTTCACTGCAAGCGCAACAGTTTTTTAATAAGTAGAATGAGAGTAAAGCAGTAATTTGTACAAATATTTTTAATCGTAGAATTCCTACAGTGCAGAAAGAGACCATTTGGCCCATCGGGTCTGCACCGACTCTCTGAAAGAACATTCCACCCAGGCCCTCCCTTCTGCCCTATCCCTGGAACCCCACCTATTTACCATGGCTAATCCACCTAACCTGGACATCTTGGGAAAGTAAGGGACAATCTTACCATGGCCAATCCACTTAACCTGCACATCTTTGGACTGTGGGAGGAAGCCCACGCAGGCACAGGGAGAACATGCAAACTCCAGGCTGACAGTCGCGCAAGGCTGGAATCAAACCCAGCTCACTGGTGCTGTGAGGCAGCAGTGCAAACCACCGTGCCGACCCAAAAGACATTCCACAATCTTTTGTATCTTGAAAAGTCATTAAAGCCATTGCAGGCTTATAACATTGGTTTAATGTTCATACTGTGGTTTGGAAATAATTCTGAGGAGAGAATTACTATGGCTATTTCCACCGGAGCAGAGAAGACTAGAAAAAGATTTCAACTTTTAAGAATTATTAATGGCGTTAGGACCGGATAAGGAAGGATAGTGACATTAGAAGCAGAAATGTTAGAGACCCGTAAAAAGAATATTCTATCAATTCCTTTATTTGCCTTTGAGACGTAGATTGTTGAACATTGTGACCTTCTGAAGTGAGTTAGGTTTCCTGTAGAATTCTCGAGTTGATTTGGTTCAGATCTACACTTTGTTGAACTCACTCTTGCTTCAGAGTGAGCGAGGGCTCATTACTGCTGTCTTCCAACAGTGTTTCAGTTGATGTGGCGTTTCTTTTTCCTCCTGCCCCTGTTTGCTTGGTTGAACCAGTTTTTAACTCACCTGTCCGTATATGCTTTAAAATGAATTTGATTGGCATGTCTTGTCGTTATTGTTGGAGACCAAGAAATTATATTTTTGATCTTTTAACCTCTGAAACTTTTGACACATTTCAAAATAGAAAACAGCAGGGGTGGGCTTATTTTGTCCTTGGGGGTTTTGCATGTCTGAAAACTCTCTGGTTGGTTAGCCGTTTCCATTGTATCAATAGAATGACAGTTGATTAAAGTACTGCACTTTGCATTTTTAATGCCTTCCTGAGATAGTTCCTGTTTGAAGTGACCGTGACACCCCCTCTTGGTGTGAAATTCTATGCAACAGCTCTGCAGCATAGCTCATCTAGAAACTTCCCAGAGAAGTCGTCAACTTACAGAGTTAGATATCAGATGGCTTGTGGCAGCCATTTTTGATCGGTATCTTGTATTTTTTTAAACAGGTCTTCTTTAAGTAGTTCATAGAATTATAGAGTTCATAGAATCCCTACAGTGCAGAAGGAGGCCATTCGGCCCATCGAGTCTGCACCGACCACAATCACACCCAGGCTCTATCCCCATAATCCTACTTATTTACCCTACTAACCCTCTGACACTAAGGGGCAATTTACCACGGCCAGTCAACCTAACTCGCACACCTTTGGATTGTGGGAGGAAACCGGAGCACCCGAGGGGAAACCCACGTAGACGCGAGGAGAATGTGCAAACTCCACACAGACAGTGACCCGAGCCGGGAATCAAACCCGGGTCCCTGGCGCTGAGAGGCAGCAGTGCTAACCACTGTGCCACCCATAAAAAAACAGATTGTGTGTCTCTGAATGTGTCTCTGGCGAGCTGGTGAGGTTGTAGGTAAATTTCACTCCGTCACAGTTTCCTATTATTCTGACAACAGTTGTGGAAGAAGTGATTCAGGAACTAACATTTTTTGGGGAAATTCCAGTTTAACATAGGCATGGTAGGCCGCAGGGGATTCTGGGAGATTGTGTTTTTTTTAGTATAAAAGTCACTCACCTGAGGGGTCTGGCCTCATTTGTTCGACTGGAGCAGGACAGAGGGAGAGATTCTTAGCAGCAGTGCTGAGGGTGAGTAAAGTGCTGTGATTTATTTAATCCATTTTTTCGCGGGCTTTTTTTTCAAGGGTTTAAACTAAGGGAAGTGAGAGTAGGCCGCAGGGGATTCTGGGAGATTGTGTTTTTTTAGTATAAAAATCACTCTATACAGCGGGCAGCGTCAGCAGCGGACAGTGGAGTGAGTGGGGAATAGAGTGTGAACTGGCTTTGGCTCACAGGGCTTCGGCGAGGACAGGCAGAGGCAGGCTAGGGTTTCACTTTTAAATTACACCAACTTATACAAGGTAAATTGGTATGGAGGGATATGTAATGTGCTGTTTCTGCATGATGTGGGAGCAAGTGGACCCCAAGGTGGACCCCAGGGACCATGTCTGCAGTAAGTGCTGGTTGCTGGAGGATCTCCAGCTCAAGGTAGATGAACTGGACTCTGAGCTACAGACACTGAGGCCTGTCAGGGAAGGGGAGAGCTATCTGGATAATGTGTATAAAGAGAAAGTCACACCCCTTAGACTGACTAACTTAGCTGGGGGTCAGGGACAACAGGGAGTGGCTGCGCGTGAGGCAGGCAGTGGGGGGAAGAAGGCGGGCAGAGGGGGGAAGAAGGGAAGTAGTTTGCGGGAGGTAAAGTCCCAAGAACCTCAGCCCTTAAATCTTTGCAACAGATTTGAGGTTCTTGCCACCAGTGTAGATGGAAAAATGACTGCGAGAAGGACGAGCAAACTGTCGGCAGTACCAGGGTGCAGGGTGCTGCTGCAACGGAGAAATCAAAGAGAAATGTAGTAGTAATTGGGGATAGTGTAGTTAAGGGCATAGACACTGTTCTCTGTGACCAGGAGAAGCAATACCGTAGGTTGTGTTGCCTGCCTGGTGCTCGGGTCCAGGATGTATCATCTGGGCTGCAGAGGAATCTGGAGTGGGAGGGTGAAAATCCAGTTGTCGTGGTCCATGTAGGTGCCAATGACATAGACAAAACAGGAACTAAGGATCTACAGAGGGAGTACGAAGAGCTGGGGAGCAAATTAAAAAGCAGAACCAACAAGGTGGTAATCTCTGGATTACTGCCTGAGCCACGCGCGAATTGGCACAGGGTTAATAGGATTAAGGAGACGAATGCGTGGCTCAAGGATTGGTGTGGGAGGAATGGGTTCGAATTCATGGGGCATTGGCACCAGGATTTGGGCAGATGGGACCTGTATAGATGGGATGGTCTCCGTTTGAACCGTGCTGGGACCAGAGTCCTAGCGAATCGTATCACTAGGGCTGTAGATAGGGCTTTAAACTAATTTATGGGGGGGAGGGTGCAGAGGTAAGAGGAATTACGAAATCAATGGTAGAGGAGAGGGAGCGAGTGCAAGTGAATGAGGGCATTCAAGTAGTTAAAGGAGTAGAGGGCGAGGGAGAGGTTGATAGCGTTTCATCAAATCGGGTCCAGATAAAAGCTGGAATAAAGACACTTTGCCTGAATGCAAGAAGCATTCGGAACAAAGTTAACGAGTTGATGGTGCAAATCAGCACAAATGGGTATGATCTAGTGGCCATCACAGAAACGTGGCTGCAGGGAGACCAGGACTGGGAGATGAATATCCAGGGGTATCAGGCATTTAGGAAGAATAGACAGGAAGGAAAAGGTGGTGGGGCAGCTCTGTTAATAAAAGATAATATCAGGGTAGTAGTGAGGGATGACATAGGCTCTAAGGAACAAAACGTGGAATCGTTATGGGTAGAAATAAGGAATAGTAGGGGGAGAAAGACACTAGTAGGCGTGGTCTATAGGCCCCCAAATAATAATGTTGAGGTGGGGAGGGCTATAAACAAGCAAATAATGGATGCGTGCAAAAACGGAACGGCAATAATCATGGGGGACTTCAACCTGCATATTGATTGGCTGACTCAAGTTGGAAGGGGTGGGATGGAGGAAGAGTTCTTAGAATGTTGTCGGGATAGTTACCTTGAACAGTATGTTACAGAACCGACGGGGGAACGAGTTATCTTAGATCTGGTAATGTGTAACGAGGTAGGTAGAATTAAGGATGTTCTTGTGAAGGACCCTCTTGGGCCAAGTGATCACAATATGGTCGAATTTCTGATACAAATGGAAGAGGAGAAAATAGGGTCCCATACCACTGTCCTCTGTTTGAACAGAGGGAAGTACGATAGGATGAGGGCTGAATTGGCTACGGTGGACTGGGAGAGCAGACTGGTAGGTAGGACAGCTGAGGAACAGTGGAGGATTTTTAAGGAGATCCTTTTCAGTACTCAGCAGCAATATATTCCAGTGATAAAGAAGGGATGTAAGAAAAGGGATAACCAGCCGTGGATAATGAAGGAAATTAAGGAGAGTATTAAATTAAAGACCGATGCGTACAGAGTGGCCAAAAATAGTGGAGAAACGGAAGATTGGGAAAACTTTAAGAAACAACAAAGAACGACTAAGAAAGCGATAAAGAAAGGAAAGATAGGTTATGAAGCTAGGCTAGCTCTAACTATAAAAAATGATAGTAAAAGCTTTTACAAATATATAAAAAGGAATAGAGTGGCAAGAGTGAATGTTAGACCCTTGGAGGACGAGGGGGGGGATTTAATAGTGGGAAATGAGGAAATGGCTGAAACTTTAAATAAGGTTTTTGTGTCGGTCTTCACGGTGGAAGACACAAATAGTTTACCGAATATTAACGATAGAGGGTTGGTAGGAGGAGAGGTACTCAATACAATTAATGTTACCAGGGAGGCAGTGCTTGGTAGACTAACGGGACTGAAGGTGGACAAGTCCCCAGGCCTGGATGCATCCCAGGGTACTGAAAGAAATGTCAGAGGTAATAGCGGATGCGTTAGTGGTTATTTATCAAAATTCGTTGGATTCTGGGATAGTGCCGGCGGATTGGAAAACGGCTAATGTTACGCCGCTGTTTAAAAAAGGAAATAGACAAAAGGCGGGTAACTACAGGCCGGTTAGCTTAACGTCTGTAGTTGGGAAAATGCTGGAATCCATCATTAAAGAAGAAATAGCAGGCCATCTGGATAAGAATGGTTCGATCAAGCAGACGCAGCATGGATTCACGAGGGGAAAGTCGTGTTTGACAAACTTGTTAGATTTTTATGAAGATGTGACTAGTGCGGTTGACGGAGGGGAACCGGTGGATGCGGTGTTTTTGGATTTCCAAAAGGCGTTTGATAAGGTGCCTCACAAAAGGTTGCTGAAGAAGGTTGGGTCACACGGAGTTGGGGGTAGGGTGTTAGCGTGGATTGGGAATTGGCTATCCGACAGGAAGCAGAGAGTCGGAATAAATGGGTGCTTTTCTGGTTGGCAGATGGTAACTAGTGGCGTGCCGCAGCGATCGGTACTGGGGCCTCAACCATTTACCATTTATATAGACGATCTGGAGGAGGGAACTGAGTGTAGGGTAACAAAGTTTGCAGACGACACAAAGATAAGTGGAAAAGTGAATTGTGTGGAGGGCGTAGAAGGTCTGCAGAGAGATTTGGACAGGCTGAGTGAGTGGGCGAGGATCTGGCAGATGGAGTATAACGTTAACAAATGCGAGGTTATTCACTTTGGAAGAAATAATAGCAAATTGGATTATTATCTAAATGGAAAGAAATTACAACATGCTGCTGTGCAGAGGGACCTGGGGGTCCTTGTGCATGAGACGCAAAAACCCAGTCTGCAGGTGCAACAGGTGATCAAGAAGGCAAATGGGATGTTGGCCTATATTGCGAGGGGGATAGAATATAAAAGCAGAGATGTCTTGCTGCATCTGTACAGGGCATTGGTGAGGCCGCAGCTGGAATACTGTGTGCAGTATTGGTCCCCTTATTTGCGGAAGGATATATTGGCCTTGGAGGGAGTGCAGAGAAGGTTCACCAGGTTGATAGCAGAGATGAGGGGTGTTGATTATGAGGAGAGACTGAGCAGATTGGGTTTGTACTCGTTGGAATTTAGAAGGCTGAGGGGGGATCTTATAGAGACCTATAAGATAATGAAGGGGCTGGATAGGGTAGAGGTGGAGAGATTCTTTCCACTTAGAAAGGAAACTAGAACTAGAGGGCACAGCCTCAAAATAAAGGGGGGTCAGTTTAGGACAGAGTTGAGGAGGAACTTCTTCTCTCAGAGGGTGGTGAATCTCTGGAATTCTCTGCCCACTGAGGTGGTGGAGGCTACCTCGTTGAATATGTTTAAATCACGGATAGATGGATTCCTGATCGGTAAGGGAATTAGGGGTTATAGGGATGAGGCGGGTAAGTGGAACTGATCCACTTCAGATCAGCCATGATCTTATTGAATGGCGGGGCAGGCTCGAGGGGCTAGATGGCCTACTCCTGCTCCTATTTCTTATGTTCTTATTGAGCAGAGAGAGAGATGAGAAGAAATGTCCTTGCACAGGTTTATTGTATCATGATCTGAATCACTCAGGCAGATACCATTGCATCATTTTAGGGGGAAAATTGAATAGATGCTTGAAGTAAAAGACTATGGAGAGAGAGAGTGGGATAATAGGATTGATCCCGGATTCATCTATCAGTAGGCAAGGTGACTCGAATGGCTTCGCTCTGTGGTTACAACTTTATACAATTTAATTCTCACTTTGGTGCAAGAAGAATCGGAGCTCCTCTGTCAGGAAATGCTGCAACTGGTAATTCTTACATTTAAATAGAAGGAAATGCTGCGGATAATAAAATGCCAAAGGCACAAAGAGAACTTTTATTATCCTCTGGCAGAGTTGCACAGTTAGGATATTTGCATTAATTGAGCTGCTTTACAAGCTGTGTTCTCGGTGCCTTCCTGCATAGAAACACTGAACATGAATAATTTCTGTGCAAATATCTGGCAAGGGGTTTAAGGCTAAATATTATGTAAATATGGAGTTTTGTTGAACTTCTTTCTTCAAATTTAAGTGCACCGTTGCTTTCCAGTTATAAGTTTTGGTCGGGGAAAGCAAACAAAAAGCTATCACAGAAGAGTGCAAGTGTGCAGAACCTGACATGTTGTGGCAGAGATCTAGTTACTTTAACCACTGTAAAGAGAGAAGCTGGAAATCTGAGGCCGGACAGGATCCAGCTGAGGATCACAATAGATTGCATTGGAATAATGGGCGTGATAATGAAGGAGGAGCTCCACTCTTCCCCATTCTGTAATGAGAGCAAATCGGTTTTCTTTATTGTTGGAAAAGAGAATTTGGTTAAAATATCTTGATATATTTAATTATGGATATAGATACAGAAATTAGATATGGAATCCTTACAGTGCAGAAGGAGGCCATTCGGCCCATCGAGTCTCCACTGAGAACAATCCCATCCAGACCCCCTCCCCGTAACCCCATATATTTACCCCGCTGATCCCCCTAACCTACGCATCCCGGGACACTAAGGGGCAATTTAGCATGGCCAATCCACCTAACCCGCACATCTTTTGGACTGTGGGAGGAAACCAGAGCACCCGGAGGAAACCCACGCAAACACGGGGAGAACATGCAACCTCCACACAGACAGTGACCCAAGCTGGGAATCAAACCCAGGTCCCTGGAGCTCTGAGGCAGCAGTGCTAACCACTGTGCCGCCCATATTTGTTCCAGGTCATTGTATCAACAATAATAAAATTAAGGCGTGGCGTGTCTCTCATGTCAGAGCACAATCTCTATGATAAAGGCAGCATTTATAGTGTGGAATTATAATTAACTTTGAGCCATTTAATGATGCAATGCTAAGTTCAATGACATATTGTCTGTCCTCCTCCATCTTAAAACTCTCCAATCTCTTTTTTTTATTAGTGTCACTAGTAGGCTTACATTAACACTGCAATGAAGTTACTGTGAAAATCCCCTAGTCACCACACTCCGGCGCCTGTTCGGGTACACTTAGGGAGAATTTACCACGGCCAATGCACCCTAACCAACACATCATTCGGACTGTGAGAGGAAACCGGAGCACCCGGAGGAAACCTACGCAGACATAGGGAGAATGTGCAAACTCCACACAGACAGTGACCCAAGCTGGGAATTGAACCTGGGCCCCTGGCGCTGTGAGGCAGCTGTGCTAACCACTGTGCCACTATCACTTCCCTACACACGCACGCTGCCTTTAAAATTGCCTCCAAATTGCATTATAATATTGTCTTTTTTTTAACTATTTCAGGAGGAGGAATTTAAATGGTTATTGCAGGAGGAGGTTCACGCTGTCCTCAAACAGCTCAAGGATATTCTGAAGGTAATTTCCATTCCCTTTGGATCAGTGCACTGGAGACTATGAATTGTAATATTTCCTCAACAGTCGCTCTCAATCCAAATAGTCTAATGAGTTTTCAGTTACTGTTTAACCTTGCATTGTTCTGTAATAGTACACGATTTTATTTACCGTCTATCTTGTGTAAAAATTGAATTATTGCGACTAATTTGTTTTAGCCAGAATCCATGGGGTTGGCTTGTCCCGTGGGTAATGTTTTTGAGAATTGATCCTGATGCTTGAGTTAGGCTCCAAAAATTACTGTTATAATGACATAAAGTGAAAACTGACAACATTAAAGAATTCCTGCTAATTCTTTAGGGTGGCACAGTGCTTAGCACTGCTGCCTCTCAGCGCCAGGGGCCCAGGTTCAATACTGGCCTCGGGTAACTGTTGACTCGGGTAACTGGCACTTAGTGTCAGGGGGACTGACAGGGTAAGTATATGGAGTTACGGGAATAGGGCCTGGGTGGGTTTGTGATCGGTGTAGACTCGATGGGCCGAATTGCCACCTCCTGCACTGTAGGGGTTCTATGATTCTCCAACGTTTATTTCATAACATCACAAATGATATAGATTTCATCCAACGCAATGTAAGTATATTCCATAATGAATTAACTACAACGCTTCCTGTTGAAAATCACTCTGACCATCCTCTGAATCACTGAATGATTTGTCCTAGTCGCCAGGTTGAATAACATCAGAGTATTCCTCACCTTCAACATCGTCATTGGTTGTACCACGAGCTTTGGCACTATCATTCCACAAGTAATTATCCTCCGTACCATTACCCATCAGGCTGAACAAGATCTGTAAGGCTGCCAGCAACAATTGCCACGTCAGTGTTGGCTGATCTCACACCTTGGGCTACAGTGTCAAGAAGGTGGGATTTGAACGTGTTCCAGACGAGCCATTTTGCTTCCTTTGCGTAGTCTTCCTGGTCTCAAATTGCAGACTTCTTTTACTCGTTTCTTGCAACCGTCTCCATCCGTCCGTCCTTTCCCGTGGGCGACAACGTCTTTCTGAAATTTCTCCGGGAAGAGCTTTGCACTTGAACCACGTCGTCGGTTTTGTAATTTTGTGACAGCCGTCATACAAGATGGAACCGCTGTGAGCCGTGTCTTCCCCCGGCCAGTCGCCCCCACAAAAAGGTGGTTTCTTCACCAATCTTGGTAATGGGCTTTTTTGCTGGAATGTTGAAATCCATTGGCGTTCCGTCAATATTTCCAAGAAGGCCAATTGATACGCATCCACCTGTTAATGTTGGATGACAAAATGGTGGGACGCGATGGTTTTATTGTCGGGTCCAGGTGGTAGACGCTGTGAAATTTATTTTCTGATGGAATACTAAATCCTGTTCGTGAATCTTGTGCACCACTTGGCACTGGCCTTGAATTCTGGAATACCGTCTTTTCTCACCTCCCTTGGGGCACGGAGTCAGGTGGCTCTCTGGGTGATGACGTGGCCATTTTGCCAATGCTGCTTATCTCATTCTACCGTCTTTTTTCTCCAGGTCAGGCCGCTTGCTCGTTCCTCCTCACCTGGTGCATTTATACTTCGGCATCTTTCCTAGTTTATTGGACACCTTCCTCCAGTCTCTGTTTTCTTGGAAACATTAAACTCTCCCACTGCAGCACAGTGATTCATCTTCTCAGTGAATACTGCAACTGTCACTTAAGAGTGTTATATAGCTTTAATTTACATAAGAACATAAGAAATAGGAGCAGGAGTAGGCCATCTAGCCCCTCGAGCCTGCCCCGCCATTCAATAAGATCATGGCTGATCTGACGTGGATCAGTACCACTTACCCGCCTGATCCCCATAACCCTTAATTCCCTTACCGATCAGGAATCCATCCATCCGCGCTTTAAAGATATTCAGCGAGGTAGCCTCCACCACCTCAGTGGGCAGAGAATTCCAGAGATTCACCACCCTCTGGGAGAAGAAGTTCCTCCTCAACTCTGTCTTAAACCGACCCCCCTTTATTTTGAGGCTGTGTCCTCTAGTTTTAACTTCCTTACTAAGTGGAAAGAATCTCTCCGCCTCCACCCTGTCCAGCCCCCGCATTATCTTATAAGTCTCCATAAGATCCCCCCTCATCCTTCTAAACTCCAACGAGTACAAACCCAATCTCCTCAGCCTCTCCTCATAATCCAAACCCCTCATCTCCGGTATCAACCTGGTGAACCTTCTCTGCACTCCCTCCAATGCCAATATATCCTTCCTCATATAAGGGGACCAATACTTAATTTAAACACCTTCCAAGCATTCCCGTTTAATGAGACAAACAAGGACAGCAATTCAATTATTTCTTAATTTAACTCTTATAGTACCAACTCAAACAGAAATTCATTAACTCTTTACTGAACTTTAACTCTAACTGAACATTAACTTTCAACTAAACTTTAACTCTTAAACTGCATATTAACTTGAACTAAACATCAGCTTTAACTTTTTAACTGAAAATCGATACTACCAAATTTAGGAAAACTTTGACCAAGAAATATCCTCTGTAGAATCTATCTTCTCTGAAGCATCCTTCAGGATATACTTCTTGCGATGGTTGATCTCTTCGAGTTATCGCTGGCAAACAAAGACTCGCCTGTCTCTATCCACAATTCTCCACTTGCTTCCAGAAGATTCTCTGTCATCCAGCCAATGAATTGATCCGAAACCCCAATTTCATCATTCGATTAGGCCAATCAAATGCAGGCAGGATAGTGGCATTGGTCACCTCAGGCCTCATCCCAATTCGGCCTCTTAAGTGAACATTGTTTACATTCCAATGCCTCGATAAGGAACACTGGCTCCAAAAGTCTGATGTGGAGATGCTGGCGTTGGACTAGGGTAAACACAGTAAGAAGTCTAACAACACCAGGTTAAAGTCCAACAGGTTTATTTGGTAGCAAAAGCCACTAGCTTTCGGAGCGCGCTGCCCCTTCATCAGGTGGGTGGGAGTTCTGATCATAAACAGGGCACAAAGACACAAACTCAATTTACATGAATAATGATTGGAATGCGAGTCTTTACAGCTAATCAAGTCTTAAAGGTACGGACAATGTGAGTGGAGGGAGCATTAAGCACAGGTTAAAGAGATGTGTATTGTCTCCAGACAGGACAGTTAGTGAGATTTTGCACATCCAGGCAGGTTGTGGGGGTTACAGATAGTGTGACATGAACCCAACATCCCGGTTGAGGCCGTCCTCGTGTGTGCGGGACCTGGCTATCCGTCTCTGCTCAGCGACTCTGCGCTGTCGTGTGTCGTGAAGGCCGCCCTGGAGAACACTTACCCGGAGATCAGAGGCTGAATGCCCGTGAGTCTGTACAGAGCTCATTCCTGCCAAAGACAGGCTGTTAAAATCTGACACTTTCTGTCCTTTGACAACTTCCAGGCCACCTGCCACAAGAAATCCCAGCAGAGTGAAAAAAACAACTTTAAAGCCACTATTGCCAATATTGTTGTTAAATTATTGTTGCAGCCGTTCTTTCTCCGTCCACAAGATTGAGTTTTGTACTTGTTATTCTTTCTCAAAGACATTGTAAACATGGGAACAGGAATAGGCCATTCAGCCCATCAAGCCTGTTCTGCCATTTAATGAGATCCTGGCTGATTTGTAGCTTAACTCCACATACTTGCTGTTGACCCAAATATCTTCGCTTCACAAAATATAATCGATCTCCGATTTAAAATTAACAATGGATTTCACAACTGGCATTGGTGGAAGAGAGTTCCAAACCTCTACCACCCTTTGTGTGTAGAAATGCTTCCTAGCCCCTCTCCTAAATGGTCTGGTCCTAATTTCAGGACTTTGCCTCCTATAGTTCATCAACTCTGTCTTTTCCTGTTAAAATCTTGAAGACTTTGATCAGATCACCCCTTAGCCTTCTAATTTCGAGAAAAAACAGGCCTAATTTGTATAAGGCAGAATACTGCGGTTGCTGGAATCTGAGACAAAAACAGAAAATGCTGGAAGATCTCAGCGGGTCTGACAGCATCTGTGGAGAGAGAGTGGAGCCAACGTTTCGAGACTGGATGCCCTGCGTCTGACAACAAAGGGCCACCCTGACTCGAAGCATTGGCTCTAATTTGTATGATCTCTCCTCATAAAGTACAAGTTAGTCAAGCCTGCACCGACAATAATCCCACCCCAGGGCCCTATCCCCGTAACCCCACGTATTTACCCTGCTCATCCCCCTGACACTAAGGGGCAATCAACCTAACCCGCACATCTTTGGATCGTGGGAGGAAACCCGTGCCGACATGGGGGGAAGGTGCAAACTCCACCCAGTCACCCCAGGCTGGAATTGAACCCGGGTCCCTGCTGCTGACCGCTGTGCCGCAAATGTAACTAACAATGTAATCGTACACTATGTATGTGAACATATCACTGTGCAACCCGAGCCCTGTTGGCAATTATGTGTTACGCGCACATTTTGGACCCGATTTTCAGTGTGAAGATGGAGAATTCCAGCATTTTAATCCCATGAATGGGAGCGATTCAGTCCTAACCACTGCAAACCAAAACCTGGAATTTGCGGTGGAAGCCAGAACAAACTAATCTTAATGATCGTCAGTAGAAAGCAATTTGTTGACAAGCTGTAGATAATGTAAATGTAATGCTGTTGCTTAACAACTACTCGGTCTGCAGTTTTCCTTCTAACTAACAATGGACTCCTCTTGTACAGGAGGCCTCCCGGCGTTTTACTCTGTCAGCCTCTGGACCTGAAGGTCAAACCCGGCAGGAGAACTTCAAACTGGGAAGCTCAGTGTAAGCAGTTGGCCTTGTGCCATGTTCGATAAGAGATGATTTTCACGGGCAGCCCCATGCAATAAAGATAGCAAACTTCCTTTACCTACGCACGCACATCCTCCGAGTGCTGGCTTGAGGAAGAATCAAGTTGATGGGAAAGATCAATTTTTTAAAAATGTATTTAATTCTTTATTCATTCGTGGGACGTGGGCGTCGCTGGCTGGGCCAGCATTTGTCGCCCTTGAACTGAGTGGCTTGCAAGGGCCATTTCAGAGGGCAGTTGAGAGTCAACCACATTGCTGTGGCTCTGGAGTCACGTCTGAGGACGGCACGCTGGCCCAGTGGTTAGCACCGCTGCCTCACAGTGCCAAGGACCCAGGTTCGATTCCCGGCTTGGGTTGTGTGGCTGTGTGGAGTTTGCACATTCTCCCCGTGTCTGCGTGGGTTTCCTCCGGGTGCTCCGGTTTCCTCCCACAGTCTGAAAGACGTGCTAGTTAGGTGCATTGGCCGTGCTAAATTCTCCCTCAGTGTACCCGAACAGGCGCCAGAGTGTGGCGACTAGGGGAATTTCACAGTAACTTCATTGCAGTGTTAATATAAGCCTACTTGTGATTAATAAATAATCTTTAATTTTAGTGTAGGCCAGACCAGGTAAAGGATGGCAGATTTCCTTCCCAAAAGTACGAGCGAGTCAGATGAATTATATAATTACAAAATGAGAGGGAGTACTGCTTATGAAGGTTGTTTTTGCATTTAAGAGTTTTGTAAAACTTTATTTATTTCTAAATGTGGCCAAGATGTCTGAACATTAAATATACTTTCTCTGATCATGTGGAAAGTGTGTGTACAGTAGTACTAGATCGTGTGATGTGGCTGAGTTACTTTCTTTACATTTTGGCATGTTTTGGAACTAATTTTAACCTTTTTGTTTGCTTCATGTTTTCTTCCCCCCTAAATCTCCAATTCTGTTTTCCTTTTTTTAGGATCCCTGTGTCATCCATTCCCCGAGCCAAGCAACCTGTTCCCAACCATCTTCCAGTGCTTCTCTTCTTAACTACTTTAGGATGATTGAGAGTGATTTATAGTTTTCACTTTCGATTAGTTGCCTGCTTTCATGTAAGGAAGTGACTTGCTTTAGTTCTGAAACCTCTTGAGATGGTCTGTCTTGACGTATCTACCTTTATAAAAAGCTACCTGTCTCGGTACCTACACTTCGATACCTGAACAAAGGCAAACTGAGAGAAGTGAAGTCTAAGAGGAGGTCTTATTAAGATTTTCGAGATCCTTAAGGGTGCTAACAAGCTGAACCCTGAACAAACTTGTTACTGTGACCTCTAGAATAAAGTTAAAGTTTAAAATGTATTTATTAGTCACAAGTAAGGCTTTCGTTAACACTAAGCATTGCAACGGGGCGGCACAGTGGTTAGCACTGCTGCCTCACAGCGCCAGGGACCTGTGTTCGATCCCCAGCTTGGGTCACTATCTGTGTGGAGTTTGCACATTCTCCCCGTGTCTGCGTGGGTTTCCTCCGGATGCTCCGGTTTCCTCCCACAGTCTGACAGACGTGCTGATTAGGTGCATTGACCCAAACAGGCGCCGGAGTGTGGTGACTAGGGGAGTTTCACGGTAACTTCATTGCAGTGTTAATGTAAACCTTACTTGTGACTAATAAATAAACTTTACAATAAAGTTACTGTGAAATTCCCCGAGTCGTCACACTCCGGCGCCTGTTTGGCCCAATGCACCCTAACCAGCACGTCTTTCAGAATGTGGGAGGAAACCGGAGCACCCGGAGGAAACCCACGCAGACACGGGGAGAATGTGCAGACTCCACACAGACAGTGACCCAAGCCGGGAATCGAACTCGGGTCCCTGGCGCTGTGAGGCAGCAGTGCTAACCACTGTGCCACCGTGCCGCCTCGATAAATAGATGAAGCCAAGGAGTGGGAATTGAATGGATAGCATAATTCTTATTGTTTAATCCGGAGGGTGTTTGGGATATTTATAACAGACTGCCCAGAGAGACGATTGAGACCGATGGATAATTTTAAGATGGAAGTTGTCTGGAAAATAAATTGGGCAATAAAGACTTTGAACTGCGTGTTTAGTTCTGGAGCTGACTTAGATCCGTGTGAAATGGTTGTGCCAAGCCCAGTACATTCAAAGTTTTCTGGCTTAAATTTGAATAATGTTTAGGTGTGCATCCTTTGATCGTTGATCTTTAACTGGTTCTTGGCAGAACATAGAGGTGGACTTTACTGGAACAGTGCTTTAGAACAGCAAGTCATTAAGGCAACGTGATTATTTAGTGACTTAGTATGAAGATATCTAAAATTAGTTTCAAAGTTGGCCATTGTCTGAGCGTGAATCACAAGACGATAACAACACAGAAGGCATCCCCTTGCTGGCTCTATGTCTCAACTACTGAAATATTCCTCCCCTCCCGGCATCTCCACCCGTTGTCTTTCTCCCTGCATCTATTCACAGCTGCTATCCCTGAATAACACAGGGGGGCTTTGACCTGCTCCATTTCCGACCTGGGACGGTCCACCCCTCCTTAGCATACCTGGTGCTCCCAGAGCCCTCTTGGGACACCACGCAGACACTTCTTTCTCTGTGCAGTGCTGCAAGTTTTATTCATTCCTGGGACATGGGCGTCGCTGGCAAGGCCAGCAGTTGTTGCCCACCCCTAGTTGCCCCATGAGAAGGCAGTGGTGAGCCGCCTTATACTCTTTTACTCGATAGCTTTATTTCAAAATCCCAGGATCCCAGGGACCTTATTAACTGCTCTCTCAACCTGCCCTGCTACCTTCAGTGATTTGTGTGTGTTCACCCCATAGTCCCTCCGCTCTGCACATCTTTACCCCCCTCCCCCTCCCCTCCTCTATTTTATATTGCCCATGTTTGTTCTTCCTTTCAAAGCCTATCATTTCACCATTCCCTACGTTAAATTTCAACTGGTACATGTCTGCCATTCCGTCAGCCTGCCTATGTCCTCTTGAAGTCCCACTAATCTTCTCACAGTCCACATACTTGCAAGTTTTGTGTCATCTGTAAAGTTTTGAATTAGTGCCCTGTGCACCCTGTCTAAGTGTGGAGATGCCGGCGTTGGACTGGGGTAAGCACAGTAAGAAGTCTCACAGCACCAGGTTAAAGTCCAACAGGTTTATTTGGTTTATCACCAAATAAACCTGTTGGACTTTAACCTGGTGTTGTGAGACTTCTTACTGTGCTCACCCTGTCTAAGTCATTAATACAGATCAAGAGAAGCAGTGGCTCTAATACTGACCCCTGGACAACCCCAGTGCACACTTACCGCCTGTCTGAAAAGTAACACCCCTCTGTTTCTCATACTCAGCCACCTTCATATGCACATTGCCACCGTCCTTTTTACTCCATGTTGTAAGTTAAAAAGTTTATTCATTTGTCGCAAGTAGGCTTACATTAACACTGCAGTGAAGTTACTGTGAAAATCCCCGACTCGCCACATTCCGGTCCCCATTCGTGTACACTGAGGGATAATTTAGCATAGCCAATGCACCTAACCAGCACGTCTTTCGGACTATGGGGGGGAAACCAGAGCACCCGGAGGAAACCCACGCAGACACGGGGAGAATGTACAGACTCCGCGCAGACGGTCAACCAAGCTGGGAATCGAACCCGGGTCCCTGTCGCTGTGAGGCAGCAGTGCGTGTTTCCACTTTGCTGACAAGCCTGTCATGTGACAGTTTATCAAGTGCCCTTTGGAAGTCCTTGTACACTGTATCAACCACATTACCCTTAATCAACCCTTTGTTACTTCCATCAAAAAATTCAATTCAATTAGTGAGAAACAACAGCCATTTTAACTTTGCTGTCTGGCTGAATTCCACTTGAGAAATAGCACTGTCCTCTGTTAATATTGAGACATAGAATTAGGGTGTAGCAACACTCGCAGTCGGTCCTGCACCATGTACTGATCTGACTGTGACAATGCGATTCAGCTGTTTCCTTCCCCACCAATTGCCAAAGATGCGTTGGTAGGGAAGGAAGGAGATGTCATTTACCACCTGAATAATTGAGCTAATTGTTCAATGTTTTCTTGCCTGGAAATCAGGAAGGAGTAAGGTCGAGTGATTTAATAGACTTGTAATAACATGATTTACAGAAGCTTTAAGTCACAATCTTCCATGGATAGTTACGAAATGATTTGTTTATTGTGTATAGAAGTCCATACACACAACTTGTGTTTTTTTACCAAGTTAAATGTAAATCTAAAATCCAACCCACTTGAGTTACACGCCATGGTATAAGTGTTTTCTAAGTTTCTTTTTTCCTTTTCCAGATCGGACCAGGTGAAGGGTGTCCTTACATTGCAGGGAGATGCATTGACTCAGGCTGTGAGTACATGTAAAATAGGATTGAAGATGCTGCCATCATCGACTCAAATAGTACAATTTATTGGTTTTAATTGAAAATGTGGTGTAGTGGTAATGTCACTGGACTTGTAACCCAGTGGACGTGGGTTCAAATCCCAACACGGCAGCTGGTGGAGATTAAATTCAATAATATAAAGCTATTCTCAGGAACGGTGACAATTAAGACCATAAGACATAGGAACAGAATGAGGCCACTCGGCCCATCGAGTCTGCTCCGCCAGTCAATCATGGCTGATTTTTTTCTCATCCCCTGCCTTTTCCCCATAAACCCCCTGATCCTCTTATTAATCAAGAACCTATCTAACTCTGTCTTAAAGACACTCAATGACCGGGCCTCCACAGTCTTCTGCGGCAAAGAGTTCCACAGATTCACCACTCTCTGGCTGAAGAAATTCCTCCTCATCTCTGTTTTAAAAGATCGTCCCTTTAGCCGTCATTAAAAACCCTAATGTTTGGAGTTGTATAGAACTTTGGTGAGGCCACAGCTGGAGTACTGTGTGCAGTTCTGGTCGCCACATTATAGGAAGGACGTGAACGCACTGGAGGGGGTGCAGAGGAGATTCACCAGGATGCTGCCTGGGATGGAACATTTAAGTTATGAAGAGAGGTTGGATAAGCTTGGGTTGTTTTCTCTGGTACAGAGAAGACTGAGGGGGCGACCTGATTGAGGTGTTCGAGATTATGAGGGACTTGGACAGGGTGGATCGGGAGCAGCTGTTCCCGTTAGTTGAAGGGTCAGTTACGAGGGGACACAAGTTAAAAGGGAGGGGTGGGAGGTTTAGGGGGGATTTGAGGAAAACCTTTTGACCCGGAGGGTGGTGATGGTCTGGAATGCACTGTTGGGGGGTGGTGGGTGGTGTGGAGGCGGGATGCCGCATATCCTTTAGAAAGTACCTGGATGAGCACTTGGCACGCCACAACATTCAAGGCTATGGGCCAAGTGCTGGCAAGTGGGATTAGGTGGGCAGGTCAGGGCCTTTCATGCATCGGTGCAAACTCGATGGGCCGAAGGGCCTCTTCTGCATTGTAGTATTCTGTGATTCTGTGATGTAACTGGATAATAAGATAGTTCAGTTAAAATGGAAAGAAAGCATATATATCAGTGTGTGGGTGTATGTATACAATGTACATACACAAAAATATATATGTGCATGTACCCACATAGATATATGTGTGCATGCCCTCTTTAAATGTATGGCGGCCATCAGCAAATGCAGCCTAAAAATAAAGGCTTGTCTTGATAACTGCTTTGTCCAAGAGGCTGATCCTGAGATTTAATCGAATATCTTTTTTCCAATATAGGATGTTAACCTCAGACTGCCTAAACACAACCAGGTGCTGCATTGTACTTTCAGAGAGGATAAACAGTGGAAAATGCAGCAGGTAAGGACAGCCATTACAACAGTTTCTCCTGTTAACGCAGCAGTGAAGCTACTCTAGTTGCCACAGTATTGGGGTGCACTGGGGGAGAGTTTATCACGGCCGATGCACCTAACCAGCACGTCTTTCGGACTGTGGGAAGAAACCGGAGCACCCGGAGGAAACCCAGGCTGACACGGGGAGAACATGCAAACTCCGCACAGGCAGTAACCCAAGGCCGGAATCGAACCCGGGTCCCTGGCGCTGTGAGGCGGTAGTGCTAACCACCGTGCCGCCCATGTGGCTAAATCTTTCCACTTTGCCGCACATCTGTGGCGAGCCAGTAATTCCCATTGGGTGACATTGCGTTGGAACTTGCGGGTTAATGAGCCATATCGCTTTTTCTTCTTCCAATCATTCTAGCCGTCTTGTGTATGTCACTCCTTGTATGGTCATATCTCTTTCATTTTGCTTTCAATGCTTTCTTCTCTCTCCGCCATCCAATTCCTCAGTTTTTGAATTCACTTTTTCTTTCTGGCTTAACAGATTCAGGATGCCAGGAATCATGTTGGACAAGCCTTATACCTACTAAACAGCAGAGACCAGACTTACCAGTTTAAAAGTGGGGCCGAGGTCAACAAGGTCAGTCAGATTTCAGTAATCAATAGCAAATCAGCAGCAAATATCCTTGAATAATCAATGCCTCAATTAAATGTTAAATTAAGTTCTTTTTAAAACTAGTCGTAACCATTTGAATGTTAACCATTGATTATTTTGCTAATATATATATAGTGATAGTTACAGTTCATTCACTACTTTATTAGTGTCACAAGTTAGGCTTACATTAACACTGCAATGAAGTTGCTGTGAAAATCCCCTAGTCGCCACACTCTGTTCGGGTACACTGAGGGCGAATTTATCACGGCCAATGCACCCTAACCAGCACATCTTTCGGACTGTGGGAGGAAACTGGAGCACCCGGAGGAAACCCATGCAGACACGGGAAGAACGTACAGACTCCGCACAGGCAGTCACCCAAGCCGGGAATCGAAACTCCCCCCCACCTCTTGTTCCGCTCTGCAATCGCCGCCACATTGGCAGTGGAAGTGCTGCAGTTTGGCGGACGGTTGGTTCTTCCCTGATCACCTTCCAGCTGCCCTTGCTAGACGGGAAACATTGGACGATGTCAGGAATTTCAATAATCAAATGTCCGACTGATACTATCTCGCCCGAACTATGATTTGTAGCCTCCTGGGTGAGACCGGAGGCTCTCCAATCCCAGGAAGAGTCGAGAAAACTAAAATCTTCGACAAAAAAAATCTTAATTGTCGACCATCATTGTTGCAAGTTGAGTCATAGAATCCCTACAGTGCAGAAGGAGGCCCATCGAGTCTGCACCGACCACAATCCCACCCAGGCCCTATTCCCGTAACCCCACACATTTACCCTGCTATTCCCCCTGACACTAGGGTCAATTTAGCATGGCCAATCCGCCTAACCCATACATCTTTCGAACTGTGGGAGGAAACCCACGCAGACACCGGGAGAACATGCAAACTTCACATAGACAGTGATCTGAGGCTGGAATTGAACCTGGGTCCCTGGCGCTGTGAGGCAGCAGTGCCAGCCACTGTGCCACCGTGCCCACCAGAGTGACGGGTGCAGTGTAACTATTCGGTGTAAATTCACAAGACTAAACTATTTTCTAGTGATAAATATAGAGGTTTTCTGTGAAGCATCTATGAAATAGCTGATAACCGCTGATGTGTCAAAGTGATAAAACAGCATCAGAGTGTCCTTGACCGCAAAGGATTCAAATTCATTGAGTTTTCATTTGCAAATTGCTTCACATGATGTATTGCTCAATTCACTTCCACTGTGGAGGCACTCGTGACCAGTTTGAGAGTTATCCGGTCTGTCTGTCTTGTGAGGATAATTATCTTTTTGTATGATTCACTGTGGCACATCCTCTCTCTCATCTGCTGCCTAAAAACGGTAATACAGGAAAACAACTTAGTCTGAGACTCTATCCCGAGAAACAGAAGTCAGCTTAGCAAACCAGAATGAAGATAAGCATCTGTGTAGAATGAATGGCAGCTTTTTTTCCCCCACTTGTTACGAGAAAGCTATAAACCTGTTGGACTTTAACCTGGTGTTGTGAGACTTCTTAGAATGAAGCTAATATTGTGTTTACCATAAATCCAAAAGATTATCAATAATCATTAACCGGTCCTCGAGCCTCTCTGTGCCTGACTGACAGAACGTAGACATTTTCTTTTTAAGCTCATGGATGCAGTAATGTTGCAGCTAACCCGTGCTCGCAATAGACTCACCACTCCTGCAGCAATGACGCTCCCGGAAGTTGCCTCGAGCAGTTTGAT